>NW_008753503.1:0-2772 GCF_000715545.1 Opisthorchis viverrini | reverse complement strand
TGCGCACCCTTGCAGAGCGCAGCCTATCGAATCAGCAGTGATGGATTCTCCGATGTCCGGACAAAGTACTTAGTCGGGCACCAATCATACTGACAAGGGAAGGAAGGTCTTTTTGACTGCTTCTGTACAGGCCATCGGGTTATGTGAATGTGGTTAAACCTAGTTTGCAAAAATTCAACCTGATGTGCGTGTCTGGACAAAATTATCTTGCAGAGTCCGTACTGCGTTATCGATTTTGTTGCACGTCAAATAATTAACGGTTTCCAATGAAAGTTGAATGGTCTACAGAAGCTCCGTTTTCAGAAAACACTGAGTCGAAGTGCGTAAGCTATCTATTGATTGTATATGCTATTGGTCCAATGTAGGCATTGGGAATTTCCCACACTTTAATGAATACATGGACAATAAAAATCCATACCCTACGTGGACTTTTTGTGCCCTGCTTTCGGAATTGATTGAAATAAAGTTATTCAATTTGCCCAATCGATAATTGGAGTAGGAATTACAGTTAATAAATCGTTCAAACTACGCCACCAAATTAAGAGTGCAAAATGCCGGGAGGAAACAGCACTTGTAATTTATTTGGCAAATTCGTGTGTGAGTGACATTAGCGTTCGTGATTCTTGCAAACAGCCAAGACAGCACGAAGAAGCACGTGAATATTGCTTGACCGGAAAAGAGTTCACTGCCAGAATATGGCAGCTCAGGTGATTATGGTTACTATGTTGGAGATTGCACATGCAGAAGTACAGGCGTGTTCGGACCCAGTGTAGTCCAGCATAGACTAAGATGCTGTAGACCACCCACAGTTTGACAAATGGGAAGTGTGTGTGTGNCAAATGGGAAGTGTGTGTGTGGGAGAAAGAGTGGGAGAAATATTAAGTGATTCGGAACATGGCAACAGACCGGACCATTTCATCCTACGAAGATAGGAAACAGGTGTGCCATGGAATATTAGGGTTCTTCTGTCTTTGTTTTGTCGGGACATTCGTGTCCCCAACGCCTGTGGAATTTTGGCATGGTGGAATACAGTAGCGCAACGGTAGTAAGATTTGTTGAATTGAGCTATTATGGAATCATACCCGCGATTTGGGTGGAATCGCGAATGGAACGCTTCTCGGTCAGGTGCCAGCCACTTTCCTAACAGGATGAATGCTGGTCAAATACATCTGGCTTTGTAAATAGCTATGTTGATTTTGGACCTATTGGGTAGGTGATCCACGTGACCAAGCCAAAAAACTTACCGATAGCTAGCTGTGCGGCCATGATAGGTCATCAGACTAACTTATCGAATTTCGGCGCGGCCGATAGCATCGATACAGTGTATCAAAAAGATGAAAATGGCACCATTGTGTGTCTCCAGCCGGGATCAACCACAGATGCCTATTCTAGATAGGGACAAAACACTGGAGTGACATACCGGGCAGTTGTAAATACGGTTCCTCACTTTGTTGCGCTTACGTAGGCAGCGCTCTCGGGCTCAAGGTGTTTCATGCACGATTATTAAACGAAATGGTATTTATGCAACTTCAGGCGCGCTCAGAACATTGACGGCACTTCGTCCTGGAGATTCTCTTGACAAAGCAAAATGCATATTATAAGTGGGTGCACGGGAGCAAATACATTTCTATTATTCTAAATGATTATGAACTGACATATTAAATGCCTGTGTGTGTTGATTAATCGATACCAGCTTCACGTCACTCCACATACAATATGACTGTTGCTCAAGGTTTATCGAGCAAGAGTTCAATAAATGCATCGGCGTTGAACCATGACATTGTTTGTGATTACCAATTGGCCACGTTAGATTGAAAATAAATACTGATAATGTAAATCCTCGTTTTATTTTGGCGACAACTAGCAGGATGTCTTTTTTAGCAGTCGTTCCTCTTATGATCTTGCGAATATCATGTCCTCATGGATTCCCTGCATAGACCAGAAAAGTGCGCTAATGGTAAGAACCAGGATATCATTAAACTAATGCGGCCTATGGAGCATTGCTTAGTCGCTGGTGGGATGCACCGTGTTTTGTAATACCCCCACCAAATATGAACTCTCTGGATGGGTAAAGAGAAACCTGGAAAAGAAGCAAAACGTCATATTTTTGAACATGCTGTTCAGCGAATTTTCCACGAAGAGTGGAAAGTGTTCGTGGAAGAAGAACATCGTAAACGAGAGATTCAACACTTCTTCCATGAAAGACAAATTGGTACCTGAATGACTGTATTTGTCGAATTTCGTGCAATTTGGGTTCAAGTATAGCATAATGTTGACAAAAAGTTTGGTGCTGTGCCTATCTAATGAACCTATATAATGAGGAAATTTTTTGGCGAGGTGATAAGTCTTCCAACGGCGAGGAAGTTGCTGCATCACTTGGCGATACCCAGTTTTGCGTAAGTGTTATACACCCAGCTTGTTTAGGGGAGCTAAAATGTACAAAGATCGCAATCGCCGATCAGTGGAGGTTCGGATTTTAGGACTTGTTTCTATAGAAATCACTCTGCACACTTTTCGGAGTGCACTATACTGGTGAGACTAGTTTAGTCATTGCTAGAAACGGTCGATGTATGTCGTGATGGACAAATAAATCTTCAGAGATGAAAAGAATCCATCAGGATTGCGTGTACGTTTTGGAGACATTCATTTGGGTTTTTATCTTCCCAGAGGGGTCCTTCAGGATCATGCATTTTATCGCACAGACGCCGGAACAATTCCAATCAAACGCATGGCTTCTGTCTTTATAGGTTTGCGAAATGAACTAAACAAATA
>NW_008753502.1:0-2775 GCF_000715545.1 Opisthorchis viverrini | reverse complement strand
TAACCACTTGGGCCATCTCGCCCCAAGCAGCCAAGCCCCTGGCAGCCAAGCACCGCTGCTACTCGTTCAAACTTGTTTCAGTGCCCCAATCGTTTTCCTGTCTAGGTTATGGCGACCTGGCAGTATCCGAGCCCCCTTGCAAGCAGGATTCCTTCAGCAAAATAAAAGTTTCTTGCCACATCGACCGTCGCTTGGTGTCACCATGCGGGTCGCCTTACTAACTGCGTGCAGCAGGACGGGCAAGTGGAAAAGGGCTCCACTGAAGCTTTTTGCGTAGATTCCACTATCCTCTTTGGCCTCATTAGTAACACTCCTTTTGGACCCATCAATTAGGAGAGACCACACAGTTCATTTTGTACCGGTCACCGGTACTGATGGTCTCAGTTATGGTGAAACCAAACCAACTGGTCTACGGTCGATCTGTCTGTCTGCTGTTAGTATTCTCACCTCGAAACCAGTGGGAATGTGAGTTGACCTAGGTCTCAGACATGGATGTGTACTGCATATTACAATCAAGATTTCAAGCTTCGAACACAGTCATTGAGTTTGTTTTCCCATGAGTGCCCATTGGCATCTGTGGTGATTCTGAGGCCTCCAACACAATATATGTAGGTGTCAGCGTGGTGCCCTCTCCCCGGGCTGAGTGATCCTTACCCGCTGGATACCCTTCGATAGACGCCCCTGGGTAACTCTTCCGTACTTCATTTTCAATAATCCGATGTTCTCACCAGACCCGATCACTGCTTCGAAGACACCAATGATCAGACAACAACATCTTGTGTCCTCTTCGAGTAGAGGCCGCGTCCCTGCTCCATAAAGTAGCGTTGATCACATTGTCGCAATGTAAACTGTACCCTTGACAGACAACTCGACGTCACGTCGGCGCCTTAGGTGTCGGGTTTGGCAAATGCTGTACTTGCCTTTCCGATTCGATAAGTAATCTCATCGCCAGTCAGTCCACCGGAACTTATACAACTACCCAGGGAAACACTTGCCTACAACGTTGACTGGCCCGTCTGAAAGCGTGTAGTTTTGAGTTTGATCTCACCCAGCCTTGTAACAATACTTAACGCTTTGCGGATGTGAAGCGCATACCAAGCTGTCCGACGGACTTATTTGGGTTACTTAAAATCGTTCGCATTTTTGACACCTCCGAACCAAGTAGCACAATATCGTCTGCATACTCGGTGTCTGCGGGATATGTTCTGTAAGCATTCCGATCCCGAGGTTTTGGAGGCAGGCGGAAAAGTTTCGAGGAGCTCATCAATAACAAAGTTGGAGGGGAGAACTGGGAGACGACTGCGTTGTCTTCGTCGTCGTCATCGTCATCACCAGCTGTAAGAACCGCGTACTTGACATGCAGTGGTTGTAGCTGCCACGATTTCGTCCACTGATCATTTGGGAAGGTAGGGTAGATAGCTGCACATTAGAGGCGAGAGCTGATAAATTGATGCGTAAATACAGGACTATGAACTAGCTGTTAAGTGCGGGGTTGGGAAGAGAGTTATGCATCGAAGGCAATAGTTCGGATGCATGAACGCCATTGTGGGCGCGACTGAGACATGTCTGACAATGTATCTCGTCTCGGGGTCTCCAACCAGGAAGACGTGAGTGACCAGCGCAGCTGAGTTTGCTGGTAATGGCTTTTATACTTCGCTGTCAAGTTATTGTTTGACCGCTTCTGGTTTCCTTCAACCCTTCCAGTGGTTGTGCGAAAAGAGCCTTTCGAGGAAGTCAGTCGACTGGCGTACGCAGCACGTGGCCAAGCCAGCGCAACCTATGCGTGTGATCAGTTCACCTATCGAGGGTGCGTTATTTCTCCCGAATACCATCTGACGTACCTCAGCATTGCTGATCCGGTGTTGCCATCAGATTAGGGCGGTGCTCCGAAAACATTGGCGGTCAAACACCGAAAGTCTTCTGAAGTCCTTGGCTCGCAGCATCCATGTTCCGCCGCATTGTAAACTCGACCATTGACGGATAAGCCTATGATACGCCTATGCGACAGGTGACGCAAATTCACAAACTCTGCTCTGGCCCTCCTGATCCAAATGGAAATGTCATCTTTCTTTACACCACAGGGATTGATACAGCCGCCAAGGTAGACAAACTTGTCAAGTGGTTCATCCGCAAGCATGAGGCTACGGTTCGAGCCCACCCAATCTTGCAGTAGCAATTTACACTTTGCAGGTGTAAATCGCATGCCAAACCATGAGGCAGAGTTATTTAGATAAGTTAACCTCGTTTGCATCACGATGTCAGATCCAAGAAAGACTATGTCGTCTGTGTACTCGATATCTGTGAGCGGACGTCTCAGGATAACTTCGACCCTGCAGGTTTTAGAGGCTGGTAGTTAGTCTTCCATAATCGTATCAATGACGAAGATCAAGAGGAGTGTTGAAAGTGGACAACGCTGACACCACTTGATGTGGTGAACTCAAGCAAGAGCTTCCCGTAGACTCCCACGCGGCCGAGGGAGTTGGTGTACAGGGCCTCAACTAGGGTCAAGAATTTATGGGGGACACCTTTGCTCCGCAGACACTGCCATAGTGCCTGACGGTCTATAGAGTCAAAGGCAGCTTTCAGATCAAGGAACACAACCATTGTTGGATTCTGGAAGCAGTGTCACTGCTCCAGAATCTGTCAGAGGGCTAGAATGTGATCGGTGCATCCTCTTGCAGGGCGGAACCCAGCTTGGTTTTCGCGGATTTGCCTCCCTATGTGTTCAGTCAACAGTCAAAGGATAAAAACCAAAAAGGACAATCGATGCCACAG
>NW_008753501.1:0-2779 GCF_000715545.1 Opisthorchis viverrini | reverse complement strand
GTAAAGTACGTTTCGTTTGGCTGGTCACAGCTTTGAACGTTGATGCAAGTTATGGGCACTGCAGAGCGTCTTTAGACCATCACATGTGCGCCTAGCTAGGATCTTTCCAACAGCTGAAATGTAGGTTTCCCACTGTTCGCGTGTATGGTGTTACCAGCCGAAGCTCAGAATATACAGTGATGCCTGACAACACCATAAACGAGAGATTTAGCTGGGTTTCGAATGAGTCTCTCGAAAAAACCAAATTAGCTTGCAAATGAGTGTATATTCACTAATGGTGCTCTTAATTTTAATCCCTTCATCAAATGCAGGGCTCGGAACTCTCGGTGATAGACGATGCACCCGTGCTGCTTAAATGGTGCCGGGTATATAAGCGCAACATTTTCGAACTTAGAGAAGTGAACTTCCTTTCATGGTGCACCCGACCACCACACTTTTTCCGCCACTCGTGCATGCCGCCGGATCTGCAAGGTGGCAAGCCACCAAGTACTACCACAGCTTGCGCATTATTAAACTACTCAAGCTAGCCTGGCTACTATCTGAAACTGTCGGGCTTAGATATGTGGGACGCTGTTTATGAGATCTAAACAATGTATGATAGCTTTGTCCAACGAGGTCCTTCCCACACATCGATGTTTCCCGTCTGTCCTACTCATAGGTACAAAAGTAATGGAAAGCAAACCCAGCTCCCGTTTCCTGGGAGCCATTTTCACTTGACATAAACCCAAAAACTACGTATCTTAAGTAAAATTATTCAAACGTCCTTGGTAATCCTACTGGTTGCACAGTTAGTCCCACTGTCGATAACGAAATATCCAACAATGTTGCGATATCAGTATACGATGATCATACGCACTATTGGGCGCAGCGATATTAAAGTTATTGAGAGGTGTAGACAAAGCAATCGCAAGCTGAATTGGTTTAGCCTTATTCCCTAGAATTTAAGAAACTCATGGGTCTTCAAATATGTACCCTTGGATGCAGCCGAAGCGACCGCTTAGTGATTGGGCTGGTGTTTGTCATTAAGTCTGATCCCTTGGAAAAGTCACTTGACTTCTGACAGCCGTCGCCTTCAGCGTGTAGCTTAATAGAAGCAGATGCCTTGTTGTCCTAAACACAACTTGTGAACATCCCATACCAGTACACTCACCAACTGGAGGTTTATTCCAGAAAGCCACTTATTAACCTCGGTGCTTGCACCCGCAAACCTCCTCACTCAGCGTCCGGCGACAGCAAAAAGCTTTCTCGGACATAAATAGAACGCCAAAATCTACTCGCTATTTTGGGTTCCCGTGAAACAATTTTTCGCGTCCATTTTGATGGTTTAGGTTCCGTATGGTTCATCAGTTGCACTAAAGTATTGGCATCATTTCCATTTTCGCAATCATACCTAAATTTTCCAGTGATGACCCAACTATAAAATGCAAGGTTCGCTGCACCCCGCCGCCCCAGGAACAAGTATTCTTCAACCTAACATACCATCATCCATCGCCAATTGAGGCCTCGAATCCAAGGATGGAGAGAACGCGTGATAATTTTCATCGAAAGTAAACAGAACTCGTCCGCCCTTCTGTGGCGCATGGATAAAGTTCCATAAGTTGTTCGCCATTCGAATATCGGTCCTTTTTATGAGCATCACTGATCGTCTGGCATTGAACTTTATATTTAAAAAAGCATTGAACGCCGGACATCACAAAGCTTACTTTCATTTCCCCATTGAGTGTGTGGTAATAATAAACTCCGGTTAGTGACTTCATGTATCTTTGTCGTCCATATAGACTGTTTAAAAAATTTCAACGCCATCTTTGTCTGTCAGTCTACTGCTCCTTCTGAGACTAGGCACCTCATGGATAAGGTGGTTTATCGACCTCGACCACATCTTTGACCCCTAACGATGTGTGCTCTGTACGCAGCTTTCCCAACTTATGTTCTACAGACTGCTCTTTGCACCCATGTCTTTCAGTTTCCGTTCAGCTACCGAGCGGTTCGGTTCGCAAATGTTATCGCTTGGCAACTCACACAGGTTCTCCCGGGGCTGGATCGGTCTATACTTTACTGTGCGCCATCCAGTGGTATTCTACATATACCTTATTTGGCGTCTAGCTAGCCTGTTATATTATGCGGACCACTGATCAGTATCACTCGGCCAGGTTTGGGATACACGTCATTTGCCGTTTAGTTTGATGCTTGCTACCTTTTTTTATGCTTCCTGATATTTTTGCAGGCTACGATTCAAAAAGTCATCCCGCTTACCTGAGTCAACCGACACCGAGGTGAACTCTGAGCACAAGCCGCTTGACACCAACCACCCCAGTCTACAGAACTGGATTTGATTCTGTTGTCCATCTTTGCGTGCTCTTTCCGGTCCTGGACATGCACGTTGTGCTTCGAAGTTTCTGACTTCCACATTCCGTATATCCCCAAAATAGGGCATTCTTTACCTGTTCGGGTGTCAGTGTGATTGGCAACTTGACCAGCCCTTGCAGCACACTCCTCGCAGAGGTCTCAAACATGCCGCCACTTGCGGTGCTAGCTGGGAACAAAATTATGGAGACGGCAATCCAGTGTTCCACCCAGTTCGATGGCGCACCATTTTTTAAAATCGTCGTCGTTACTGCCACTCGTAGCACTTTATCCGCGAGTGTGAACAAACTTCCGACCATGAGTAGTCCTCTAATGATGCGAGTTCATCGGTTTTGATGTGCCTGCTACACTTAACTTTTGGTACCCCGATTCACTCTTGGCCTACCCCCTTTCATTCTTTCCACTTCTTCACACT
>NW_008753500.1:0-2781 GCF_000715545.1 Opisthorchis viverrini | reverse complement strand
GTCACCATACAAGGAGATATCATCAGTGCGCAGTTGGGTTGGTATCGCACTGTCTTCGTATTCTTGCCGTATGATTCAAATGGATAGAGGCGATCTAATGTTTGGAATATCGGAATGCTGTTGGTAAAACGGTTCGGAGAAATGCCTTATTATCTCCACAAACCCCGTCAGTCGGGAAAGTCAGTCAGCTAACGGGCTTCGGTAAAAGCCTATTCTGCGCCCTTCTTACCCATTGAAAGAGATACAATGAAAATACTTACTGCCTCCGGTTGGATGGTTAAAAATGAAACAACCCCAGTCATACTGGTGGTGGGTTGTCTTATTGCAACATAAATATCGTGGTTATTTCCAATAAAAGATGTACCGTGAATCAAACACTACCTGACCACTTTTCAATTAAGGTTGAGCGAAACCAGCAGCCTTTATCTTCATGGGGGCGACCAGTAAGACATCTTGACAAGGCGTGCGAGGTGATACAGAGGGTCAGGGAGCCACGATTTATAAAGACAGCTTGCAACATCTGCTGTCTTGCAGCAATAAGGGATGGTCCACTTTATAGAAGATCCTCTGAGCCGGTTTTCAGAAACTTTCAAGTTGGATTGCGAGCTACCTTGTGGTCAACAACAGGACAATCAATTTTGCTTCTAAACATGTTTTAAATTGTTTGATATCAAGATTTTCAATTGGACAGAACAACAAAATAACCAGCTCCTAGTTTAGTTAGACACAGCAGTTCTATGCAACACAACCAACTTGTTCTCGCATTCGGATTAGAAATTCCGAACTCGGAGCAGATTCTCATCCATCGCCAGCCAAGTATGTGCCTTGTCGACCTATCGTCGGGAGGCGTGCTTTTGCAGTTCAGAGTGTGAAAACACGAAAAAAAGGGACAAAACGGCGGGATCTGAGGTATATTTTGGCCTCAAGGAAAATTGATCAAAGAAACCTGAAAAGCATTTCAGCCCCTTACCAGACAAAGTCTCATTTAGTGGTTCACCCCATACTTTCAACGAATCTAAGACAAAATTACAGGAAATGTTTGCCGGAGTGAACAGTCCGATGTGAGAAACTGTGAGTACGTTGGCTAGATAAGAAAGCAATTGTTAAAACCTCTATAATGATACTCGAAGCAGGGGTTTTTTCGTGTGCGCTGTCTGATTCTCCTAAATGTCAATCAACTCACGCCCTCTTGGGCGAATACAATATTGTAAACATCCATTGGGCTTTTTTCCAAGCTCCTCGATGTTGATGGGCGAAACATCAATGTTGCCGCTGCACTTTGACTCATCATCATCATCATCATCATCATCATCATCATCATCATCATCATCATCATCATCATCATCATCATCATCATCATCNCAACAGCATGACATCAGTGCTCAACACCGATGCTTCACTGCCGTACAACCATGACTTATTTGAAAGCCTTATTGGAAAGAAAAGAATAAAGGTGGACGAGGAAGGGACTTAGTGCTAGCTTACCACAATCATTCCGAGGTGCCTACATCTACAGACATTCACTCAGGCAATCTGGACAGAAACTGACAACAAGAACGCCACTGACATCGGTTGGCAGCCATATCTTGTAGTGTGTCCAACTAGGTACAGTGGGGATCACGCGGTCCCATCCTAGAAGGCGAGTAGCACTGACAGAACCCAAGCGTTTCGTGATCTCCTTTATACTCCTCTGCCAAGCCAAGGGTGAGCCACCTCGGTAAAATGGACCTAGAAGCTACGTCACCCTGTCCAGTGAAGGCCGAGGTCTGCCAAGTCAAGGGTTGGCCACCTCGGTAAAATGAACCTAGAAGCTACGACACCCTGTCCAGTGAAGGGCGAGCTGGATTTGGAAGAAAACATCTAGTGTACTTTCCGCTGTTTGCATAGGAGAGAAGGAAGATCTAGTCAAATCTTGAAGGGTAGTTTGCAAATGAAACGGGAATTAGAAGAGCCCAACTTCAGTATAGCAGCAAAAGGGAAAGCCCCCAGGTTGTAGACTTTCGATTGGTTCAATGGGACCCGAATTAGCATCCCCGTCTGTCACTCTTGAGAGTGCTAAGATGTCTATCACTGGTGCAGCACAATTTGGGGAGTTTAAAAAAAATTTGAGGGACAAAAATTGTCAGGACCCTTCAAACAAAATGCGATCGGTTTCGTGGATAGGTGGCCTCCTAGAGGAACCCTGAAATATGAATATCATCGTTTTGTTTAGTGTCCCTTTAGAAGAAACCGTATTCAGTATAAGGCTAGCAGTGGTGGATGCTCCGTACTCAAAACACTGAGTGAGATATACGCTATACTGACACTTACGACCCCTTGTTCAATGCTAAGCTTATCAGGACAGTCCTCGATTTGAGCTTGTTTCAACATGCACACCAACCGACGAAATGTTAACAGATTTATTATTGACAGATCATCAGAACCCCTTGGTTACAGCCTATTTCAGTAGAGGAGAACCTCTGAAAATCACTTTCCGATGAATACAGTCATTTGGATGTTGATGAAAACTCTTTCAAGATAATCGGCTGGTCGATACCAACTTTCGAAGGTCTGTGGACCACAGGCTACTTATGAGACATATTCAAGAGTATGAACCAAGAGTCTGGCTTTGTTCAACATAAGATATGCAGTTGAGTTCAATTCAGTTATTCAACTCACCGCACCGGGATGAGGTGGTTCTGGCCACTCCAACTCCGTTCACGAAGGACAGGGAGTTGTGGAATGGGAGACAGGCATTAAAGGTGATGACCCAATCAGTTCATTATGAGAGTTACGCATACC
>NW_008753499.1:1824-2791 GCF_000715545.1 Opisthorchis viverrini | reverse complement strand
GACGGTTTGCGCTGCAACACACGACACACGGTGCTTACGAGACCCAAATTTAGCATAAATTTGCTGCAGTGACACGGTCAAAAATGGCGTTGGGTAGATTATGTGAGGGTTACCAAACTCAATAAGCAGGGGGCCAACGTTTGCAAATGGTGCACGTTGGTCGTGTGCATGTACGCATGTACGTACGACATGTACGCTTGAGTACGGACCGAAAGTTTGGCAAACTCGTTTCAACCGATTTGCGAATTTTCATCACTTAACTATCTGGTAGAAGAGTCACTCATTAGTAGGTAGCGATATTTTGCTTAAGCACAAATATATGTTTCCGCCTTATGGAGTGTTTTGCCAGTTCCCATTAAAAACGTTTCGTTTGTTAGAGCATGCACGATATCTTTCAATTTAGTTAACATAGTTTTCACGTCGATTATCTACTGAATGTTGAGAAAATGTGTTACGAAAGAATGACGGATACCTCATGCAGGCATTAGTATTCGCAGTATTCGTAGATAAAACACACTTGATAATATACAGTGGAGTTAAATCGGCTGGCGTAGCTGGGACACTGGTACTGAGAATGTGAATATTCTGCTGTTATAGCGAATATAGGAGTCGCAATCATCTAATGCATGCTTTGGCGCTTAAAATGTGCATTGCACGGGAATATGGTTCACAAATGGCGTTTACGTTTAACAGCGTAGGTGAACGACCCCTTCATACAACCAACAAAATTCAGTGGACCATATTAATCCCGTGCGAATTCTACGACAAAGGCAGAGACACATAGACCTCAAATAATTTGGGATTCCATTACAAATGCCAAACGAACAGCAAGCCTAATACGGGGTGATGATAATCATCTTGATATATTTCTTTTTCCCCTCAGCGAATCCAACAAACTAGATTGTGTGTTTGAGAAAACGTTGGTCGCACATTCATCAAGTTGTCTTTTTTGTATACCGGCCCACAC
>NW_008753499.1:0-993 GCF_000715545.1 Opisthorchis viverrini | reverse complement strand
ACAGCACACTAGATGACCTGGAATTAGGTTGAATTCTGATTGAGAATCAGCAAACGGCTAACGGAAAATGCTGCGCGCACGCGTTCCGCATGTTGTGCTTTCGATCGTGTGGTTTCCGTGATCACTACTTGCAGAGATATCGAACGCGTTCTTTTCGGCGCCGAGCATTACCAGTACGTAATGCGTTTTAATTATGGATGCCCCAGTGTAATAGGTGTTATGTGAGTCTAACTAGATGCAATGTATGCAAGACAACTACGATTTGAGGCTTGTGTTGGACCTGAGTATGGTTTTCATAAAATTTCCAGTTGGAAATTGTAGATAAACAAATATTCGTGAACCACCCGGCCATATAACTAACCAAACGCATTAGACCATAAGAACAAGCGTGGCTTCCATGAAGAAAGGAAAATACTGTGTGCATCGAATACATGCGCCAGATCAAAAGCAATTCAAGTATGATAATTTATGTTGTCCATAGAACATGGAAGAACTCAAATGTTTCGCTTATTTGTCGACACTCTAAGGTAGACGATTTGAACCCCAATCGTGCCATAGCGTAGTAATTATGTCAGATACCTCTGGATTACATGTGCATGTGAAATCAAATGCGGTGCGATGGTTATCATTGCGATTTCTTTGTTTGCTTACACGCCGAATTCTTCAAACTAGATGGTGAGTATCTGAGCAAGCTGTTTCCTCATTCGTAACGCTACATTTATGTGTGTGAACGGGAATTCTGCATAACATGCGATTTCCAAAGAAGGTGTGAGGTCCAAATTGAATGCAAACCAATATGGTATAATGTTGATGATATCGAAGTTTTCCGTCAATTTACATCGAATCCATGTAAAAGTTTGTAAGTCTGTGCACGCAACGATTACGCATTCTCCACGTTACGTTTTAGTTTGACGAAAATTAGGCAAATATCACCCAATTTCTAAAGAATGTTGGAAAATACAGGAACTTCATGCGGAGTGTAAAACACGGGAC
>NW_008753498.1:0-2794 GCF_000715545.1 Opisthorchis viverrini | reverse complement strand
AGAATAATCCCCATAGAAATGCTGGCAGTGGTATAGAGTGAAACTATGAAAGACCTTGATCACTAAGCTGCAGAGAACGTGCGGAGTGAGTCAGTCACGAAGAGAACATCTAATTGAAGGAACATGCAAGCTGAAATTCTCTTACTATTTTCTGTTCGCCAGACGATGGGGCCATATCTAATTCGCATATTGTCATTTTTGCGAATGGAATTTCATTAACACAATATGAAGAGTTTATTAAACGTTAACGCTCATTCAACGTGGTTCACGGTTTACTACAATATGTGGGAAAGCGTTGCGAATGCAGACTTGAAAGCCTCTGACTCTTTCGAGAGAAAACCGTCCAATGGGGAAGAGAGCAGTCGCGTTCCGAACCCCGTAGCGCCCTCCTGCTTGAAAAATCTCTTCGCTTCCTATCCAGATTCATATTGGATATGAATAATAGTTTCTTTATTTGAATTCTGAGGTGAAGGTGTGAAATATACTGCAACTCTCAATTTGGACACTTTTCCTCAAAAGTGAGCAGAGAAAGTCGGGGAGAATTGAGTGCATGTCGTGTAGCACAGCTTGCGAGAAGCTACACTGTTGATATTAGAACATCGAGGAGAAAGTATGTTGAGTATTAATATCTAGTCAGTTATTATCTAGTATAGCTCCCGAAAACAGATACCTGAATTACCTAAACTGTTTCTGAAAGCAATGAGTACATGCAGAATTTTGCTGAACTTAAAACCTGGATCGAAAAGCAGTCAGCCACACATAAAGACATCGTTAGCATAACTTTTGATGGAGCTAATAGTCCCCATATTAGTTCTCGCTTTTGATTGCGTTCTGATAGTATATCTGCATTCGTTGCACCTGGTCGATGGCTGCATTCCAAATGATTATTCTGGTCCGAGCAAGCTTGTCGCGTTTTAACAGCAAACCACACCAGCATGAATAGACCAGTTTTGAATGCCTAGATGGAAATACTGACATTGTTTCGAGGCGCAGAGTTGTGCCGCAGCAAGCAAGACATTACGCTGTGTAACAAATGCTAGAGACGCTTCAGTTGTCTGTTTCCACAGAAGTATCCCATCAGTGGTTGGTCGCCACAAAAACTAATAATTGTTGAACATCGAGGTTACCGTGACATATCAGTACATAGAAATTATGGTGTATTACGGAAAGAAAACAAAATGCTTGTCGTTCTCGTATATCAGCCAAGTTCCGGAAGCCACTCATCTCCTTGAAGCCGTTTACCTTCTCTAGATGTTTTCGTCCATGTTTTTCGTGAATTATCCCCCTGGTTGTCGCTTAGTGTTGCCATGAGGTGACAGCTAGTCATAGGACAGTAAAGTACCAACCTTACTGGGAATTCGTGTCAAATGATGCAGACCGTCATTCCTCATCATAGGCATCGTGTCAGAGGATCACATCCTCAGTGCACATTGCTTCTAAGGCAGGAAAACTGCAGCCACAGCTGCCCGTCCAATCACTGCTACCAGTCTCTTCATTCAACCACACCAGCGCACAGACAAGTGAACCCCCATTTCAGACGATCAATGCAATCACTACGGCTTATTGTGAATGAGCAGGGAAAACGTGAGACGAGGCTGGTCGTGCGAGGGCCAATGTGTTGGTAGATAGGCTGTGATTTTCGTTGCCGAATAAACCAGTCATACGTTAGCCTAATGGCACCTGTGACCTGTGCCCCAGTGCCTACTTGAGACTTCCTAGACATAAAAACCTTGTTTCATGTAACGCACAAGCACTACAATCGATTATGAAAATCGAAGTGCCTATACAATACTAACTTTGGTACATAATCGCGAGAACTCGAGTAACCAGTCTTTGGAGGATAAACGTTTGTAATAGCCTAGGCGCAAAATCGTGCATTGGGGAGAGTTAGGACTTTAAGTATTGGTTGATGTTCGACAGGCTGATTTTCTGCATAGGAAGCGTGGACCAAGATAAGCGGTGGCTTTGCATTCAGGTTGAGTCAAATAATCTACGTCTGGTAGTTTTCCAGTGGCCAACGGAAGGTCAGGACGGATATGGTCTGCTGACCGCTACTTTTGACCTTCGACCTGACGCTATCGCCCACGGACAGCCACTGGAGCTCACCGTCGCTGGTCACATGAGCAGCGAAATAAGGGACATGTTTTCAATCAATTGAAAAAGGTTCGTAACCGATTGGTAACCCATCCTTTCGGAAGGGCTTGGTAAATAATCCGTAGTTTTTATTTGGGCAAGGGTTTGTTTTTGACACAGAAGCTTCATCAGGCCATGTAGTCTAGTTTTTAAGGCAGGCGGAGAAAGAACCAGTAAGACCTTTTCAGATTTTCTTGGTTGGTCGGTAAGTCGGATATGATAATGCATCCCAAAGATCCGACTAGCCGGTTTCACTAGGAGTCAGTTATCTGCTCTGACCTTTGATTGTAATCAATGGTAGTGCAGAACTCAATGAAATCTGTCTCTGAAAACTGCACAAACGGGCCCATAGTTGACCGTCCTAACCGAAAACGACATTTTTGGGTCGGTCTGATCTTGTCTCGAGTAGATCATCATTGAATCTAAAAACTAATGACTTCATAAGGACATTGTTGAACTCGACTTAGTTATGGAACAGTAACATAACTACATCCCGTTTACGGGTGTTCTACATGCGAGTTACTGTGTCGTGAACGGCCAAAATGAGAAAATTCGCAGTCATTTCGGAAAGTTGGAAAGATTACTCAGTTAGGTGTGCCTACGTCGGTGGTTATCCTATCTTTCATACTGCTTAAATCATCCGAGAAATATTTAATGTAGT
>NW_008753497.1:0-2798 GCF_000715545.1 Opisthorchis viverrini | reverse complement strand
ACACACACACACACACATCCGTTTCATCAATGCTAGAAACTGTGCATATTACCCTCCCCGGCCAATGTGACCACGTGACCAACGTGACGACGCTGTTGTTCTATCTGACTTTACTATCTCCACCCACCACGGTTGCTCGGGTTAGTCTGTAGTACGTAAAAGCATGAACTGTGAACTGTTGGATCATCAAGTACCTAGTGATGGTTTTGGATTTCTTCAAGAAGAGTATACAGACGTCAGGCGAATTCTCCTCGTGGAACCACATAGCAGATGTATTAGCCGGTGGCCATTGATAAGAACAAATATCACTGGATAATTCCTGTGGTAATTTTGGGAGCAACAAGATCAGCAAATTGATAACAAATCATTACTGTGCCAGAGGTTCCGTCCTTTGAGTGAGATCGTTTAGTGGCGAAATGCCGAAGCGCACTGTGCAGCTTTTTCATTCTTAGTATAATCAGCGATGCGCATCTCGCGAGTGTGCTGGAAGATTCGAACTGGCGACCACCTTGCTAGTTTTTGAAGACTAATTCATTCAGCCAGGACCATGGCAGTACCTATAGTGACAACCTCAATATGACTACGGACGAAATATTGAATGACTGCTATTGCACACACAGTCATTCTACAAATCTCGTAAAAAAGACGACACACGGTAAAAGTAAATCTGTCATTCAATAAACTTCAAAATCAAAATAACTGGATCTCCGAAATGGCTCTGCGAACCTCTCACTAGGTCCTTCCAAAAGCTCTGTATAAAAATAACAATACCGGTTCTTTCGAGCTTGGAATGATTCTCAGAATTGTAACTGATCGCGCCATCCTAATTATCGATCCACCACATTCTTTCTTATCTTTTCTTGGATTATAAAATTCACAAGCGCCTACTGTATAAAGACAAATATTGAGCAGTAGAGCCTATTAGCCATTCATCTAATCAGCTACAGAGAGAGGCAGAAAGTGGAATATCTAAAGCCAACATACTTTCAGTTGTGGATATCACCTGCATGGATTCCACGAAAGTGTGTGATAAGTTTCATCAAAGGTTACCTTGGGAAAGCTGTCTTTTTTTCTGTGATATCGGGGTCGACTATTTAGTACCTGGAAAATTACCTGATGGAATGGTCACTGTGTATTCGAATGGGTAGGACTGCCTATGAAATAAATAAATATGTAGCACACCGAACTGTGATCGGGCGTTGTCTTTTCTCGATTCTCATCAGTGTCATCGCTCCACAAATCCAGTCGAGCATCTTACTGTCTGCAGGTGGGAGCAAGCTCTGGCAGCCAACAGGAATCCTACAACCCTTTTTCTTCTGAAATGCAAACTGGAGAGTGCATATAGTGTGAGCGCTAAAAACTTCCTTTTGTTCTACGTGCAAATTTCCCTATACAACCCATCCGGTGTGTTTTCTGATAACAGGGAAAACGAACTATCACTATTACTTTACCATACCCTTGTTTCCAAGACAACAGGGTTTCAAAATAACCATATCAACTCTCATGCCACGCCTATTTGCTTGTTTCAGGGAACAGATCATTCGACGATTCGCGCGACCTACAAGCGAACAAATCTCGCGTACACCGTTGAGGCCTGGATTCCAGGCTTCCATTAGGGAAGGGACTGCTAGAACGGCCACAGAGTTGACCTATGGAGATCGCTCGAGGTCTGCGTATTTGCAATTACGAACGGTCCTTTCTTGCTGTCCATCCGTATTTCGTACACTAATGCCGAAGGCGTAAAAATCCTGTCTTTGCGCAGGCACGGCCCGATGACCCACACAAATTCGACAGACCGTTGGTGCTATTAGCTCAAGCTCCGTTGCATATCTTGCAGATTCGGCTGTTGCATTTTACCATCCTCCTTTTTCGTAAGTTACACAGTATTAAATGGTTGGGATTTCTTGCAACAAAGATTCTGACCTTTTCGATCACCTATTGTCATTCTATGAGATACCGTCTCTCTCCCTTAGCTTTCATTCAGATGGACATATTTGGTCTGGTTGGTGTGACACACTGCCTAGCCTATAGAGCTCCGAGTGATATAACGTACAAGTCCGAACCACTTCGTGGCTTTGTTTCGTCTATCTGAAGTCACACGGTGCCAACACAAGATGACTCTATTGCAAACGTATGACAGTTGACCGTGGCCACTGTACTATGGCCAGGAACTGATGAAATGTGCTGACGCATTGCTCTCCTCATAAGTGGGACCAGAAGCAATGAATGAGGTGAAAGGTGTCATTGAAATAAATAATTATTAGAGGCTTTGAGCTCCGAAACGGCTTACTCGATGCTGCAGTTTAGAAAGTTTGCCTACACTTCCGACATGATAGATCCGGCTAATGAAGTCGGAATCCGCTCTGGTTTGGAAACCGTTTGCATTGTGTGCACTGGATCGGTGTTCAATCCTAGAATGATACAACGACCTAGGTTTTTACCGTTGAATAACTTGAGTTTTCTAAATCAGGATGAAATCATTCTGTTAGATGTTACTTGTTTATTAGGGTCTATTACGGGACCTTTGGGAAATCAATTCACTGACAGTCCTTTTGTTGGTTGAGATAGATCTGATATAACTAAGGATGGATTAAGTCAAACCTCAGGTAAACTGATACGCCTTTGTTTCAAATGTTTCTGAATGTAATACAGTCAAAAATGGAATCATTTTTCAATGTACGCTTCGGAGATGATGACATACTGAGATCGTTGAAACCCGGCTTATAACAAGCATTTCCAGTGAATCGTTTCAATGTACAATTAGGTTTTAAGTAAGAGTTCACAATAATTTCAAAATT
>NW_008753496.1:0-2798 GCF_000715545.1 Opisthorchis viverrini | reverse complement strand
TGCAACGCGTGACAGCTTGTATCAAAGCCGCACAGCGCGGGATAGCGCTGGACCAAGGTCAGATAGTGTCCCTCCAATGAAATAGCTTGAGGACATCGTGCTTCGCACTCGCGCTAGCTTGTTCACGATAGAGGTGTGTTCCCTATTGGCAGGTCTTTTCCCTGCACTAGGAGCTGGAGCGGGAACAGGGGCCAGGTATAACACCCTTCATAGGTATCGGGCAGGCGGAACGCGTTCTGTCAGCTTGTGCACCGCTCACCCAGCGACGTTCGCTGCAGATACCTAACCGATTGCTGATACATGACCACGCACCACTGATGTCTTCTGCTACACTTCTGCACCTGTTGATGACGCTTGTTCAACACACCAGACACTGAGGCACTCAGGTATCTTTAGGCAGATAAACCAGGTGGTGTAAATCTCGCGGCAAGCTTTGGGCGAGAGAAGGCCGTACAGGAAGCGTGACCTTTGCACCTGGATCATCAGATTGGGTGATGGGAGCTACTACTATACTGTATACTATCGTTCAGCTGTACCACCCTTTCGGTGCCTAGCTGCCAAGCCATCCAAAGGATGCACGAGGGCTGGGATACTGCCAGGTTGCCCAAGCCTAGACAGAGGAAGTGGAGAGGCAGAAATCGGGTTCGAAACACAGACCTTCCGGTAAGTAAACTCGCGCTCTTTGGCCATCTCGCCCCCGGGGTGATGGGAGCAGACAAGTGGATCACCGTACAGACCATTCGTTAAGGTTGCCTCCAAAGTTTTTCCTAATGAAGCGGACGAAATTAAGGTGAGGCTAACTGTGCAAGGGCAGATTCGTGGACGGGTGACCTGCAAACAAACGGTGACAGAACGAGCCAATCATCTGCACTTTGGATTCCGTGACTTGGCACTAGGAAGCACTAGGAAGCAAAAGATATGACAGTGGGGCTGCTTCGTGCAAAGCAGAAGCCCCACAAACGACTGAGAATAAAGTTTGAAGTGCATTGTCAAAACCACAATTCGGGCAAGGTCGTAAGCCGAAGAAAATTTCACAAAGGTTTAGCCCAAGCAACATAACCTCGGAACCAGTGTTCAAGTGTTGCCCTCTAGCCGGGAATTACTCAAAAATTCACGACATCTGACTTATCGCAACAGGTCACGTAGAATTCATTCTATCGGAGCTTTATGGATCACACGTCTCATTTACAGTTGTCATGGTCATCGCAAAACTGCCGGACTGGTAATCACCGCAGTTTTGCGTCAGCTACGCACAATCACCACGTGTGCAACATCCGTGTAATTTGTGCATTAAAACGCGTTCTGCACATAACGCTGATGTCAGGATTGGACGAATTGACATCATCCCTCAGACACGTTGTCGCTCGTTTCATTGTACTGTGTAAAACGATCGAGGGGACAAAATGTTTTATAAGACTAGCGTAACACACTACTTATAAGGTTGCTGGAAATTCTGGGGACAGATCATGACCAGGTTCAACCTTCTTACGGCTCATCAGGTTGGTTCATTCCTCGAGTTTCCATCAACCTTATATTCTAATTGAACTCAAAACTGAATACGAAAGTATTCTGTTGACAGAGTTACTGTTTTTAGATGGTACTGGAGTTTACCTACACAGCATTTGTGTACCATTATAGGCATAGTGTGACTCATGTTTTCCTGAAACCTAGGAATCCTTCTCTAGGGTGAAGTCTCTTCCCGGTTACCCCGTTCCCAAACCTTGCTTAGAAGATAATGCAGGTACGGACTTCCAGGATTCTCATCCCGCCGACGTGGTTGTTCTCTTCCTTACATTGTGTTCATCCAAAACTTTAGAAGGTACTGCAGGTACGGACTTCCAGGATTCTCATCCCGCCGACGTGGTTGTTCTCTTCCTTACATTGTGTTTATCCAAAACCTTTTGATGCAATTTACTTGGACTGTTGGTCTTTGGGTACTCCGTGATGTAAGCAGAGGTAAAACACAACACAACTCATGTAGAAGAAAGAAGTGCTGGAATTATGTTCAGATAGACCATTGATGTTCGTCCAATGCGTTGGCCTGTCTTGCGAATTCGAATGATGCACGCTGTCTGTTGGTTGTTTATTGGCTATTTTTATCAACCATCGATCGGAGTCCCAGAAATTCGATGTTCTCGAGCACATTCCTTTGCTTTTTTGGATAGCATCAAGGGAAGAACACACGTGAACAATTTAATAATTTTCAACTTAACTCTAGCTTCTTTGCGGATTCGGCTCTTTGAATTACCAGCCGATTCTACTCACAGTTTCATCAGTAAGCTCATTCATCGATACAGCGAAAACTTAGAGAGAGTGATAACACAACTTCGCAGTTTATTGTTCAAATAGGAGGCAGGAGTTTGCGAGTCCTCGTGGGGATTTTTGAAATGGGCTATGCTGATAATTTCCTTTAAGGTTAAAACAGCTGCACCGTATCCGTTATCTTTGGATAAACATTGAACTCACTGATAGTGGGAATTCTCTGTTGGAAACTTTCAAAACCTCCTCATGTGTTCGAAAAACTGCTCCCATTTTGAATTTGTACTCCAATGAGTGGTGGATAATCTTGCAAGCGGGTGTTTTGAGTTTAAAGTTGTCCAGAGGGTGTTTTCGTTGACGCATGCATGTGTCACAGGTTTAAACCTAGTTGGAGCCGGTCTCTTATGCTTGTAGTATGATGTTACGGTTCATTTTCAAACGCTCTTTTGCCCCGTAGGGAAAAGTCGAATGATAGCCTATGAAATCTGGTACTTATCTGTATAGTTTCACTCAAATGTGTGCGATATCTACCTACAATC
>NW_008753495.1:0-2804 GCF_000715545.1 Opisthorchis viverrini | reverse complement strand
CCTCCACAACCCTACCCCAGCCCGATTTGAATATTGTGCGCAGAGATTTCAGTATTAGGACTGACCCCTTTGTTTGCCAATCAATATGCTAGGCTGCAGCTTGGCGCATTCAACTTCAAAACAAACTTCAACACCTGTAAGTTTTTTTTTTAATCAAGCTACGAAAACAGTCTACATAAATACCCTTATAATTCAAACGCGGAAGCCAGCTCTTGCGCCCACAATAGATTCGCTCTCTATTGAAGCGTGCTGTGTGCCTAGAAAATATCAAGTACCCAAGTTTTGCAGCTTAAATGACAACTCTCTAGCTGTAGTTTCGTTTTCAGCCACGCAAATCGGCTGACATGGAGGCCACTACAAATGGATATACTGGCGAATGTAATATGTTGAGATGCCGACCAGGGGTTGGCGCACCATCTACTGTATATGTCCGCGACGGCCTACAACCACGAAATGGTCAACAGTTAATATGACGCTCCAGTTGCTCTTCGACAAGGGCCTAGAAGCTCAGGGCACAGTAATTCAAACAAGTATTCATTTGGCTACCTGCTCAACCCAGTCCTCGTTGATGACCGCCCACATAGAAACTTATTACGAATGTGAAGCTGCAGAGATATCGGGATTGTCTGAATGCACATCTTCGGCGACATTTTTACGCTCCTCATCCGAGATACCTTTCATTTCAAGAGGTGACCGCTGAATCGTCATAAAAAAACGGTCAAATCCGTTGCTAGTGAATTCAGAGACAAAATATTCATCTTCAAGGAAAAATACAGTACACAAGCTTTGCTGAATGAAATTAACACTAATTTATACAATGTTTCGACGTGTGAGTTGTAATTACGGGGCGCGTCTTTCTGATTATCAGCGTGCAGACTGTGGGCATGCTTCTTGTAATTAATGGAGGAGCAGTGGAGAATTTTGCCTACCTCGTTAGCTGTACCAGCACTGACTGGAACGTCCGAGGTGATCACTGCATGAGCCTTAGTGTTAGGAAGCTCGTTTGCTGATTCGAATCACGTGAGGCGTCAAAACAACATGCCACTGGACCTCGGTTGCCGCAGATTCTAGGGCACATCAACGGCTGCATCACTATATGGTTGCGATGCCTGAATTGTTTGGACGATGTTTTAACGGCATCTACCTTCCCTGATTTCTCAAAAATGTTGCTGGTGGCAGGTGCCTTCGCCGAACTCACAAAATGGTCGGGTGCCGTCGACGAACTAATCACGAGGTAATCGAGAAACGGTCGATTGTTTGTACGACAAGCACTTCAGTCAAGGAAAACATCCATTGCTATGAACTCAGGTGACGCGGCCTTATGCTACGCATGTCAACACATCGTCTGCTGAGACGAGTGTTTTCCGTGCCTCATTCGAACAGCGAAAAATTCGGGATGGACAACATGTGATATGACGAAATTGTGCGAAAGGGATCACAGTGCTTAGGCTGTATTGGTGCGCCACACGTTCCAGTACAAGGTGCTCATACAATCACTTTCATGAGCCTGGCTGCCGGAAGAACGGTGAACAAAGCCTGACCAATATCGGTGGTGTTCGTGCAATCAGGTTCGTTCCAGTTTGGCCACTTGGGGAGATGTAAGCACAACAACAAGTTGGCAAAACATCCCGCCATCCTTCATTCAAAGCTTTTCATGCTCTGTAAGCGTTACGGTTGCACGCCAGTGAAGCATCGGCGCCAACATCCACGTTGCTGTCTCTGGTGATGATGACTGCCATTGTGTTTAGATGTTTAAAGGGTACATTCAGCTGATGCCGTTAGGCTTTTCGGTCGGTGAAACTAGTGAAACCATATTTGTAGGCAAAACTTGTGTTGCCCAATGAAGTACATTATTACTTGGCTTGTTAATCGGTGACTTCAGGAGAACTTCATCTCCACTGGGATGGCTCCATTTTCTGACGCCGGGAGATTTATTTGTTATTTCTAAAAGGTCGATTAACGGTTTGTTTGTAGGATTACACAGCAACCTTTTTTCCCTGCAATCGGATTGGGATAAACCAACAGGTGCGTCTTGATGGTTCATCTGCTGCAAAGCTGCATTTATTCCCAAGCTTTAAATGAACGCATATGTATCAAACAAAACAGTGATATTGGAAAGCCACAAGTGTCTGGCTTACTTTCGTAGTGCTTCACGAGATTCTTAATTCTAGTGACTGAAAATTATTATACAAGTAAATGCGTTAAAATTGTCTGATGGAATCAGTGCGTTGCAAAAATAATAGGTCACTTTTCCTCTCGGAAGCACGTCTACCAATCCAGGTCGTATTTAGGCACCAGAACGAGATTGTAGTTCACCCTAGGCAGCCAAGCTTGATTTCTATCTAAGGACATTGGGAACTCAGCATTGAGAATGAAAACAAGCGGCCAATGCGCCTACTCATATTCATAACTGGATACAATCAACAATGTATTACATTGCAAATCCGTAGTATTATTTGAATGCGCTATGTCCGATTGATGGTTACCAAGAATGTGAGACAAAATGTTGGTTGGGATTCACATTTTTGATTCCCTTGGTGTCCAGTAATTTCTTGGTTTAGCGTCACTGCTTAACCACAGTATACTTGTTTTCCGTCATATTACATTCCCTTCGGTGATCTTTTTATTCAAGTTTTCTGCGAACGCCTGGTTTGGTAATCACACCCACATGCAAACTGTTATTCTTTTTACACCAGTTATTATTCCCCATGCATCCGATCTACCATACCTGTACTTCCCGTTAATGAAACCAGCGAAATTGGGCTATAAATGAAAGACATGTTTTCAGAAGCGAGCAATAACAG
>NW_008753494.1:1357-2805 GCF_000715545.1 Opisthorchis viverrini | reverse complement strand
ATCAGAAAATGATACAAATTGAGAATGCACCGACCAATGCAACGAAAGAAAACGACTGAATCATCAAGAATGATGGGCAGCAACATTACGCAATTCGGGAAAGGAGCAAGCAGAAAGTCCTTCAAAAACCTGTTCTACGAGGCAATATGGTGCGGGAAATGTGTTTCATTGGAGAACCCATGTTGCGACTTGATCGCAAGGATTATAAGAGAGGCATACTGATTAGTTAACTATATGAAGAGATATCAAATTGCATCTGAAAACTGTATAACTGGAGAGAGTACCCACGCAATTTTGCACTTATTATACATCCCTTATTAGAGCGTTAAATTTATAAGCAAATCTCCGGGCCAACAGAGCAGATCGTCGACCACGCAGGCCACGAATTTTTCAGGTCACTTGCACCAATGTCTCTTGCAAAGACGAGGCACCCCGAATCATTAGTCTATTATTTGGTCTTTTCTATGCTGCCCCTCGGACTAAGTAAGAATGAAGTGTACCACGAGGAGAATTTACTTGCCCCGAGCAGATTAATGTACTTCAGCTGATCCTCTCTCACCAGAGCCGCTTCAACTATTACACACATCGCACAACACTGACGCCCTGTACTTATCATCACCGCATCACGGCTTCAACGAACTATACCGCTGGTTCATCCTGTAGCAATAGAAGAGCAGGGTGCATGCACGGTAGCTATCCACCAGCCTGCCGTACTCCGCAGCTTGAGAGAGCACCCAGGAGCTTTCAAGTTTAATCAAGAAATATGGTTCACAGACAGGGCCTATTCGCCAGAAAGAAGGTTTGCCTGAATCAGTTTCTGTAAGAGCAACTTAAATCCTGGATTTTTTTAAATAAAACTCATAAGATAATTAGCCTTGGAACCCATAAAAACAGTCCCTATTTTGCTAAACGTCATCCAGTTGAAACCGTATAACCCATGGCGGTAAAAATATCAGGGAACTCACCCCAAGACCGCATGGTGAACAGATAAGACTGTCCTTCCATTTCTGTCCAAAATATTCCTTCATGAATGCAGACAGCTCGTAAGCTCTAACTATAATCAATTTACTCTGGCCGGGTCAACGTCTTATTAGTCTGCCTCACCCAAAATCCATTGGTTCTAATGGTTATGGACCCTTATCTGAAAGTGTTTGCTTTGTCCAAGACTTTCTGATCCAGGGTTAGCTTCGAAATTTGATGCAATTACCAAAGGTGCAAACCCCTTCAGGTTTAAACCAAACGGGTAAAATCAATCACGTTTTTGGTGGCAAAAAACTTGGTAGAATACTTCTGAAGTACCAGGTTTCGCTGAATCGTAGGTTGGTTGCAGCACGCCAAGGGTAAGTCTAATTTACTACTTTTTCAGCGTCTATTTACGTCTCGTTTCACCCTTTTTGGCACTCAGATCCAGGCAGTGAATTTTAACACATTTCAGGAAGAGTATAAAA
>NW_008753494.1:0-1082 GCF_000715545.1 Opisthorchis viverrini | reverse complement strand
GGTGTAGGCACCAGCGGTTATTCAGAGACTCGTAGTCTCAAGTGCGATAGGGTACGACACTGCTTACACCTCTGGACTAAGCACCCGAAACCAAAGGAAAACAAGTTGGTGGCCACTGATAGAGATGTGTACTACGCCGTTGATAGAATTCTCTTCAACATTGTGTAATAAAAGTGCACTCTCACTCTCCGGATAGTAAAGTGCCCACATTACCCTTTAGGCAAACATAAGGACATATCCACGATTTCACTGACTGATACACAGAATCAGGACTTTTGTCCATGCTTCTCTGGTTGTGTTTGTCCTTGTCGCTCGGAGACTACTGCTCATCTGAAGGCCACGAGCGAAAAAACGTTGCAGCAACGCCGTTTAATTTTTCATTACCGCATAGTAATCTTGCCACTGGTGGCACTCACAAAACCGACGGTGAGCGCAAGCTTGATGCAGTTGGGTAACTGACGCATGTGTAGTTAGGTTGACTGAAGAAAACGGAGTATAGTGAACGGCAATTTGGGGGCGTGAAAGTCAGCCAAACATGTGCTCTGCAAGGAAACTTTGGTGGTTACAGGGTACAAATCTGTCGCAAGGTGATTCGGGCAACCGATTGCCGAGGTTGAACGCTAGAAGCACAATACTGAATAAGACAATTTGATGGAGACCAGGATATCTAGATCACTGCACTTTCAAGTAAAGAGTTCTAATGATTCACAATTTAGATAACTGAGTAGTCGATCAAAAAAGGAAGCCTCCTAAAGTCACAATGTAACCCTCCTTGAGTTAAAAGTTGTGACGAACGGCCACCAGAGACAGGTTTTGCACTGAATTCGGAATGCAGTTGCACATAGTGGCAATCGGCCTTTTGGTAGTATCATAGAAAGTAACATGTATATCAAGATTTAAAAAAGAGCAGCCAAATGCAAATGGTTTTGGAGCATAGTCAAGAGTTTTGAGATGATCGAGGGTTAACAAAAAATACTGACCGCTGGTGAACCTCTTTCAGCTTTTAGGTGAGAATAAGTGAAACGTTGCAAAGTTAAGGCGAGAAACGCAACGGGTGCCCGCAATATTCGAACTTTTTGGGC
>NW_008753493.1:0-2808 GCF_000715545.1 Opisthorchis viverrini | reverse complement strand
AGTGCGGGTGATCATAAGAACGTGGCAAAAAGAGAAATGTGAAAGAAGAGACAGAGCAGATGCTTTATAGTTGCCCTAGCGTGCTGAAAGAGATAGAATCAAACAAAATCTCCCTGGAAGCCAAAATCTGCAACAAACTTCCTCATCAGTGGCTGAATAAGTTGGCGTGATTTATTTCCTTCTGTGAAAATCTTTTCTTCTGCCGAGAACCCTATTTTGAATTTTTCCAGTTTGCCTTCAAAAATTACCAATAAGAAAAGCATACCAAAGAAACGAGAATCCTCGATCAGAATACACGTCTTTAGCTGGCCAAAAAAATGCGATTCCATCGAATTGTATGTAGGATGATACAGTTACCGAAATTTCAGCGCATCATCCGTGAGATTGCACTTTGAAAAAATCTTATTGTATATGGTCATGTAACCAACAATCGAACTGAAGATGACTGGTTGCTGACGGTTCTCCGTTAGTGGGAAAAATTAAACAAAATTGCTTTACCACTGCTTGTAAACTACATGTGACCTAGGTGTTTTTATGTCCGTGTTCCCCGGCTTCGGCGTATGACAAGTTATCCAGGTTATTTTTTCTGGTTCATGGAATACGTCCGACGAAACCTTTGAGAGACGTTGGAATGAGGAGCTTAAGAGAACTAGAATCCTCGTCAAGAAATTCTTTTGTCTCAATCAAACAACCAACGATGCATCGTTGTGCAAACAGACTAAGGTCTCGTTAAGTCCAACGCTAGCAGAAATAGTAATAATGTTTCCAAAACAGTGACCTTGGCGCTCACATCGAATTCCAACTCTAATCATGTTCTGCACTGAGGAATCAAAGTGCGGTAGAATGCCAGGGGTTAACCGGAAAGTATCCCCACAAACAACCTTAGATCTACGTATCTGGATAATCTGTCCCGTCTAACAATTACGGAAATGGAAATTAATTGTGAATCGGACCCGTACTGTCTCAAAACATGAGATGTTAATATTGTATGGGGTAATCAGTGGCATTCAGGCAAAGCGATATCGTGTCTCGAGGTTATGCAGGTTTCTCTCAAGAAATTACGGCATGCGATTGTCAAAGACAGTACTGGACTGAACCTGATAATGATGTATTAAAATGCACAACAGAAAACAGTGATAAGCCTCAGACACCAATGAGCACACTGAATGATTAAAAGTATTGCCACCAAGTTGTTTGTGCCAAACAGCAACCCTGTGTCAACCATTTTAAGCACAAGGAGATGATGGGGCAAATAATAACATTCGAAAAACAGTAGTGAACGAGCTTCCCTAATGGAATGCCTCATTGTAAGATCCAAGATACCATCAAGATGTTCTTGTACACGGTGTGAACGAACAGTTTCTACGAAAAACGGCACTCAAAGACTCTCTACCGTGGCAGTACTGTTACAGGTTAGTCATGTCGTATATTTGGAAAATGAATATCCTGCTGCAAAACTTCACTCGTTACGTGTGTGTCCCTATTCGTGCAGTACAGTACCACTTTACTTAAGGCATGTGACACCGGTAGGATTGTGCGCACCACTATTCTCGAAAGTGATAGCGAAAATTGGGTTTTTGACCAACAACCACTACTGTTGACCGAGAAATTTGCACTCACACGAACATTCCCTAAGGATCACCATGCACATGTAGAGGATATCTTTCTTACTGAAATTGGCCACATGCACGGAAAACAATGCTAGTGTTCAGTGTCTATTGGGACACAAAAGGTCTTCGAGCGAGGGTGCACCGGGTATGCAGTAAGTTTCTCAATTACTAATGACTTGATGTCTCTCCGATTCAGATCAGCCCGAGAAAAACTGTAGGCGGGTACTTCGGAGCCTCAGAATAGTGATGCTTTTTCAGCAGCTGGTACCTCGCCGGCGGTTATAAACCAACTCGTATGCACAATTGGGCCCACAAATGCCACCTATCACTTCATCCAATTCAACAATTCTTCCACAAAGTCATTCAAGTAGGACAGATCGAGGCACAAACGAACGAATTCCATACGACCGTAAGAAATATACAACAAGGGATAATTCCTCGACGCAGCAGACCGACAAACCGCAGGATAATGAAACAGTGTTTGTTGGCGGAAATAAATACTTGGATCCTAGTGTCCACAGACAAGGTCAGAGGCGGTTCGCCAAACGATTGGCGTGACAAACCTAGGGTGGATCAATTTGATGCATCAAGTACGCAAAAGAAATTGGAAGTACCAGCTTACTGGACAGATTTATAGGGCATGGTAAGGATTACATGGCTTTCAACTGATCGTTGTCAAACATCTGAAAAACGCCTCCTCTCTAAACCCATTAGTTTCCTCCTGTTTGTATTATTGCTTAATTGCTATGTGATACACGATTAAGTTCATTTATACTGTTTGCCCAAGTTCCGTCTGTGGTGGGATTTTGTTTAAGCCTATCCATCTGACTGAATCTTAGCCTGCATTACTGCACCTTAATTTCTTCCCTCTCAGCATTGTTTCATAAGTGGAGTTCCATATTTGACTTAACAGAGAGTGTTCAGTTGAAACACGGAATCCATCGGCTTTACTCTCCATCTACCTGAGGAAGTAATTTCGCTTGGCTGTACCCAATTCATCAAGCGTTCCGACGCTGAAGCCTGGTTCGATATCCAAGTGACCCTAGGTTAGCGTGGGTTACCGACTGTTAGAATAGGAGAATGAAAGCTTGTCTATCTTTTTTTGTAAAAATGGAGCAGGCAGTCCACGAGTTCAAGGATTTTAGCATAGGTAGTCGCAGGTAAGCGCTGGAAAATCGTTTCGCGTTATCACTTAAGC
>NW_008753492.1:0-2812 GCF_000715545.1 Opisthorchis viverrini | reverse complement strand
ATAGGCCTTCTGATTGCAACCGTAACTTCACGGTTTTTCAGCTTAAGGCAAATCAGTTTCCTGGTTTTTTACAGCCCAGCTGTGTGTACGAGAGTTATGCGTGACACTATGACTGCTCATATCGTATAACTTATGAGTTGCCATAAGCAGATGCCAAGATTTATTCTCGCCAGTTGATCTCCGCGCGTTGAACACCCTCAGAATGGCCGCCAGCCGTTCTGTAGCCTGGCTAACGTGTGTCTTTAGCTCAGTTCGAGATATCCAGCTGTAAATGCACCGGGTTGTTCAAACCACACCGTGAGAAATTTCTCGTGTCAGACATCTCTTCGGTAGAATCGAATTTGAAATGGAATAGAAGACGTAGAAGTTGAAATAGTTGATATGGAAAACGGAACATGCTACTTGGGATGCGAAAGGCATTGATGTTCTTAGTTTCGGTCACTTCTCATAATCCGGTTGCGGTTGAAAACAAGTTGAGAAGCTCTACAACCAGCGTCTACTCTTTCTTACACTCATGCTGCACACGGGAAATTGATCGCTCAAAATGTCGCGTTCACATTAGAGTGTGCGAGCATTGTCCACAAACACAGACTCGTGAGAACTGTGGATCTAGCCCATGTGTCATAGTTTTGCAACTAACCTAAACTGATCACGAAACCGATGTGGATCAAGCCGGGGTTTCAAAAACCGTTCATACTCTTTGAGACTGCAAAATCTGAAACTGAGGTGGTCGTGCCTCCCAAACGCAACCCACGTTCAGACTTTCAGCAGAAATTTATACAAGCTTTGTCCTTGTGTTGACTCAGTCTCCTCGTCACATTTGGTTCAGACAACAGTCAGATATTGCTGCTAATCTATTCGTAACAAGGCAGGTTGTTGACCGGTATACAGAAAAAATCCTGCTACCCTTGTGACTTTCTCTTGCCATCTGCATATCTGGATAAGTCATTTAGAAAAAGGCCTTTCAGTAACACGCATGCAAAGCCGTTTGAGACCATCTGAACCTGAGGGGGAGTCTTGTAGCCATTTTCACATGCAACACCTCTTCCACGACAAGGTATCATTATCATAGCGAGATCACGTGAAGATGCAAGCCTGGTGAGATTGTGGACAGATTGGGAGAACGATTGGGCATTTAAAATAAGGTTCGTGCAACACGGCATAATTTCTAGGTATCTGTTTCTAAACCAGCCGGACGTATCTTTCACTTCTGTCTAAATAGATTTCTCAGTAGCCTAGACATTGCTCGAAAAAGGGTTCGATTAATCGAACAGTGCTTAATTGATATCCACCAACACGTTGGCCATCCTAAACACGATTTTTAGTCCACACGCTAACCTGCGGAATTGAACGTATTGAACGCAAAAGCAACACAAAGTCAACAGTGCAATGACAGAGGGCTCAAGAATTTGCTTTCCACGACCCTGTGCTCTGGGAAGCTAGTGACGAACAGTGAGCTCTTTGCCAGTTATTGCAGCGTAGTAAATTTACCAGCTCGACTTCTAAATTGGGAAGAGCCTTTTCTGTCAGCGACAGGGTTGAATTTCGTAGTAAGTATGAAAGTCATGCGATCTGTAGAGATTATTCCTATGGTTGAGTCCTTGTTCTAGACACTCCCTTCAATGGAAGCAGAATATCTAATAGTACAGTTAGCCAATGTCTTGAAATAGACCTGGGGACTCCAGCGATTACAGTAGTAGCCCAGAGAGCTTTAAACTCCTTGAAACACATGGTAATCACAGAAATGAACAAGACTGAATCCACAGCGCCGCGAATAAGAGTGACCATTTGGAGCAGGCTTAATAATGCCTGGCTGATTGGCTTTACCGACACATCAGCAACGGGACGAATATGTCAGTGATTGGTAAAAGTTGAATTTAGGAGGCATCCAACGTCGGTGATAACTCTTCTGGGACAGGGCTTGTTAGATGGGTTGTGCCCTAACAAGACATGACCAATATTGGCTTGCATAGTTGTGCCACCGCAAGAGATCGTCAGATTTCTTGGAAATGTTCCAGCCACCTAACGGTAAATCACATACACGCAAGAAATTCAAAGGATTTTGCATATTAGAGCCAGTGCGTACCGACTGGTCATAAACACGCCGCCAAGGAACATGGATGAACGTCATACACGGTTACCAGTAAAACCTCGCAGAGTAAATCCTGACTAACTCTAGACCATCTTTCCTAGAACCTGTCAATCTACACAGGTCAACGAAAGTTCTGAACGATACTTAGAAAGAATATGCACAACAGTGCTTCACACCAGAACAGGGAGGTAGAAAATGTTATTCGGCTTGAAGATAACTTCCCGGCTCCTGACGAACACTGAGCACTGGGCAAGTCTACCAGCCGAGCGCTCCCTGATCGGCTCTGCAGTTGTCTTACAGATGGGTCAACTCAGCACTTTACTCACTTGGTATGCTGAAACCTTCCTATCGAAGGCAAGACGTTACCCGGCTTTAAATCCACCGGTTGTATACGGAACCTCCCTGAAGCGAGAGGTTTCCCTTCCGCACCAAGGCAGTGAAAACTTTTACTTTCGCACTTGTATCGTGCTACTCATTGGCTCTCCTAGTAGTTGGAATGGAACACGATTTGGGTGGCTCTTTGATGCAGTCCTAATCAGGAATGAGGAGAATCAGCTCCCAACGTAACTGGACTACACAACCACAAGTGGACGAACCGTTTTCGTTCAGACAGAATGAATCGATTGTTCTTCACTCGCTTTTGACAGATGAACTGTATTTTTTGTATCACTTTTTGGCCCGCCTAGAACTATCCAGGTGAGCTTTTTAAACACCCCCTTT
>NW_008753491.1:0-2814 GCF_000715545.1 Opisthorchis viverrini | reverse complement strand
GTAAGGTCCAGTCTCTTCGTGACGGGACCAGTCTCTTCGTGACCAATGGTCTAATAACTAAACTCCCCTATTCGTAACCTACGCATTGCAGGTATCGGTTTTCAGGTCATGTACTGCACGGCCAAGCGTTTTCCCGCCATTGGACGTGCGTGCTGCAAGAGGTAAATTATGAAACCCTCGTAAGTGAAAGGTCGTCCCATTAATCATGCTTTCCATTTCAAGAACTCCTCGCGGATCCTTCACATCAAACTTGGCGATACCGACCGGCCGCAAAATCTACTTGATGTGCCGGCCTGGTTAGTTTCGTTTCTTAAATCAATATTCATGGATCGGTTAGCTATCCCCATTGTTAGTAGAACTTTGGTTTGTTCTGCTGGTAACTCGTAACTTTCGCTAGACGGTTGCAGAACGGACACAATTACGATCAATTGAATAGCAATAAGAAGTACTCGATGCTGGGTGGCAACTGCCCCATATAAGATACTTTGTGTCGTATTCTGGGAAGGGGAATCGACAGCGGGAATTGTCCAGTTCCTTAGTGTTACCAGAGTCACACGTACACACCTAAATCTCAAAACAAAATCGACACCAAATTCTACGGTACTGTAACGGGGGCACGTTCATAGGCAACAATAAGAACACGCTTCGAATGAGTTATCAACCGAGTCAAACGACCCTCCAGACAACGTCACGGCGCACGCTAGGCAATCAAAAAAGCTGATTGCAGGCAGTGCACGTAAATGTTGGTAGTCCGGGTATGTTAACTACCAGATGATCACCGAGCTTGGCAATTGGCTTGCAAACGTTTCGTAACCATGCGAGGAGATATCGTCAGTGTGTGAACTGATGCTTTCAATAAATCTATCATAGACTGTCACTCGGTGCCTGTAGCGAAACAGGGCTGCATCCGATAACGCCTGTACATCCTGATTGTCTCGATTGCTACCCACAAGATACGACGGCATAATTGCTCCTCTGCTGCTGACCGCAATGCCCTTGGAGCTGACCCCAAACGCACCAGTCAGGCACATCCTGTGTATACATACATACAAACACACACACACACGACATGTGTGAAGGGAACACAACAGGAGCAATGCAGTAGTGAACTGTATAATCATGGACGAATATGACGGAAACGCCGTGATTGATTGATGGTTGGACGAATCCATGCATGACAGGAACCGTGCTTAGGGCAAGCTTGGGCAACAATCAAGGTCAATGTCTGTGTGGGATCTACTTCCTTTAGACTGGACTGAATAGCGTGCCACATTTGTTTCACACACTGCGTCGTGGATTAATCTCAAGTCCATACACAGACGCTCAGAACAGGCGCATCGTTGAACGATTACCATAGGTTCTGTTTCTGGGACCAGCTGTTGTTTGGGGCTGATTTGGTACGTACCCAGTACGAGATATGTCAATAGTGAAACATCATCTAGTTGGGTTGGCGTTTACATTTCGAAAAGGGAACTAATGTGGTTAGCATGTCTGGTCCATACGAAGCAGTCCAATTGAACCCCGTGAGGAACATTTGAAATCCGTTTAGTAACGCAGCCGAGGATCCAACCTGATCATCAAACACGGAGATTTATCACGAAATTCTGCGCGCAGACACTCTGATGGCAGCTAAAAGCACGATCCATCTAAATATTTCCCTCTCGATTGTGGGACTCCGGTCTCAAAGCGTCAGAAGTAGTTCCGACAAACCGATCAAGAAATGCTTCAGATGGTGGCATGTTTTGAGGTGCCTGTGCGCTCGACATTATATGGTAAGTCCGCCAAAGTTTGCTGATTACTTCCTGGCTATTTTAACTCTTCTTCCATTGGTCCCAATCGACTGAGTTTTGAATTTACTACGACAACAGAAACATGTTGTAATGTCTCCTTTCGACAAAATACTGGGCGTACTCCACGTATTTCTTATCTTAAAACACAATCCAAGACCCTATGCAGAAATACGAGGGTGCTTAAATGCAACAAAGCCCCTCTACTGTCTTTACAGGGTATTGGCGCAGTAAAACGAGGGAAATCGATACGATATGATGAAAAAAATAGCTGACCTACCCACATATTCTGCCCAAAGGCATATTTCATAGATTCAGTTTATCTGTCCAATCAATGCCCAGCAAGTTCAAACGCTCATTAAGTGTAACCTAACAGACATCCTCGGCGAGGAAATCGTGAAACGTGAACTCACATTTGTATTATCCAAGGCCCTCTCTGGGTGGTAAGCGATGGGTGAAGAATTATCGATCGCATGCATGTTTACTAAATCTGTTACATATCAACTTGCAGATTATGTCAATGTCTGTTCACCGGTAGATTTTATGGCACAGTTCGTAACACTTATCAAACGGAAAAGCTGCGGTTCGATGAAATCATTTCTATCATACGGAAGATCTAGTTCGTTGGATTCGTTGCGCCCGAATGCGAACGTTTTCACTAATTGAGCGGACGGGTAAGTTGTTCTTCGGATTGACACTCAAAGTGAGACGGTCTGGAGCATAGACAATTGTGTGACGGGACACATGTTGACTGTCATGGGATTACTAGCCACTCTGTCAAACTTCTGGGCCCAGTATGCAACGGTTGTTGATTCTGGTAAGATCATGTACATGTGGATAATGTTGGCTAGATCCAGCCCACTATTCCATGCCAAGATTTTCCTGGGCCATGCTTTTGGATTGGCGCAATCAACTTTTCATATTAAGGGTTACTTCCCACCCGGACTTTAATGACTCGGCAATTAGCTATCGCTGTTTTGTGTTGCAGTAGATGAAAAACCCGTCCGAGCTGAACCACCTCCTCGTG
>NW_008753490.1:1213-2818 GCF_000715545.1 Opisthorchis viverrini | reverse complement strand
TAGGAATCGAGAGTCCGTTAAGAGTAAGCTCCCAAGGAGGAATTGAGAATCGATGTGACAGGGCTTGGTATTTTGGAGCAGGGAAAGCAAGAGAAGTTGGAGGACCAGAGTGATGAAGAATTCAAGTCGGATTAAAAGAGCTTGAGCTGTTGCTCACAAAATCGATCGCAAGAAAACCAGAGCAAAACTCGTCGCCAAAAATTACGCATTTGAACGGGTAAGATAAGCCCACAACCCCCTACCAGGAAGCTAGCCAAATCACCTTTAGAACAAGCGGCAGAAGACTGGACCTTCAAAAGATAGCCTATATGCATCATCCAAAGGCAATGTATAGCAGCATCAACGTGGAATACATATATTCTGAGTGGCCTCGCGGAATGATGCATTGGTTTGCACGCACAAATTGCAAGTGGCCAAAGGCAAAGAATGCAGTCGCTTTGAAATATTGTGCAACCTGGCGGAAAGGGAGCGAAAATTCAAATTCTGAATTTCCAGACCATAACTTAGAAGGTAACTTGATACCTAAATGGCTTTTTAGATAATGCTTTCTCTAATATTTGTGTTCGTGATACCCGTGTGCGATCACCCTGAGAGCCATCCGATCTAGCAAATATTAGAGGCCAATAACAATTCCTCCATGATCGTATCAATGACCACCAGCTGGAAATAAACATTATCATTAGGAGGAACGGTGAATGAGGACAGTCTCGCCCGACACTCCGTGATTTGTAAACTTAGACAAGCGCTTCCTGAATACCTTCACACGTCAACGGGAACAGTAATGCATTGGCCATTGGGGTTTACGTTCAAGGGCTTTTCCAGCATCATGTAACAGCAAAAATCAGCGGTCAGTGTTCTGTCCGGTCTGAAGTTGGTTCATTCGTCTCGAATATCAGGGAACTATAGTGAGGACCTAGCTTGGAGACAGATAAGATTTTTCGGGAAGTAGCAAAGAAACAGAATCGAATAAACGGTAAGTGGATTCAGACATCATACCAAGGAACGGATAAAGGGTGGCAAAAATAGTCCACTTTACTCAAAAAGAATAGATGTATAAGTTTCGAAGCTGAAGGCCTGAGTGTTCTTGGTTTAAAGACAACTCCAGCATCCCAGCTGCTGCTTCATAATTATCGTTATCAGCAGAGCCAGCAATGACGTATAAGAACGATAATTCATTTGGATAAAACACCATATTGAAAAGGCGAAGAATTTGGCAGGTGGTTAGACTAGCCTGCTAGAGACACCCTAAGCACCTACAACTCCAAAACTCAGTCAGCTAATCTGGCTAAAACTGGCTAACTGATTGCCAGCAATATTTGCTGGTTGAATTACCATTCATTGTTTCCAGCCAGGCGAAAGTAAATCCCATTCTGGAAGGTGGACAGCCCCTTTTCTTAACCTCGCATAACACTATCCACTGCCTTTTTCAATGCGTGTTTCCTCCCAACGGTACGTTCCTGCCAGTCCAAACTAGGCGTGAAGAACACCATATGACTTGGACGGCGGTAACCAAGCGCATAACCCAGCCAATCTAACTTGTATTACCGGATGCAGTCTCTGAGGGCCGTACCCTCTGCCTCAACAAAAACAGTTTTCTGATCATCC
>NW_008753490.1:0-786 GCF_000715545.1 Opisthorchis viverrini | reverse complement strand
GGGTTATGGTGCGGGGCTTGCAAAGCAGCGGCTTGGAAGCGCTCTGGTGAGGAGACACGAAATGCCATTAGGTCAGGAGGTCTAAAGGAAAAACCTGCGCCATCATCCTCGACTACGGCATCATGTACAGGCTGATTAGATACCGTGTCGCTTAAATCAGCAGGCGAACATGTTGGCGTGGTGGGGGTCAGAGAAAACACTTGTGGGTGCCCAGGGATAGACGTAGAGGGCTCATGGTCATTTGTTTGGGATGCAGTGCCAGGATCCAACAGGCAGGTTTGTGTGACGTGGTGGCACGCATCAGCGCAAGTACTGGCAGCTGAAGGGGCATTGGGTTCGGGCAACTTTTTGGGAGGCTATTTTTGCAAGCACAGGCAGCTCTAGTTTTGAAGGTTTGGAATTTTCTGATACGGGAGAGAATAGTCTGAGCTGTTAGCAGACGCGCGAAATTTTTTATCCCGGAATCGCATTATTATCGGGCAGCACATGGACGGTTTCGACTTCCTTAGACGCTGAGCTGTGTTATGGTGTCCCGCATGTCACATGCAGTCAAGATGGCAGTGTTGGTATGCTCAAGTGGGATTTAATTGAGTGCATTGAATATTAAGACTTGCTGCCGGTATTCGATGTGTTGACAAACCTCAGAAGCAATCGTGTCGATAAAGAGTGACGCCTTTTCTAAGTTAGCTGGATCGCACGCTGCCTCATGATTTAGAAGGCATGCAATCGACTGTACGGTTCGGGAGGAGGACATGTTATTTTCCATCTGGTGCACACGTGTTCTGA
>NW_008753489.1:0-2820 GCF_000715545.1 Opisthorchis viverrini | reverse complement strand
ACCTCTCCGAACCAGCAGTGCTTAGATTTTCCTATCAGGGGCCCCCTTAGCTCTCTATCCACAAAACTATAGCCTTGTACGATGAAACCATATCGAATTGTCTCATTTGAGGGAGTAAAATGTTATAAGACCTTACTGTCCCCCAATAAAGTTTTCCCAAAAAGTTCGCCATTTCGGATAGCCGAAACCTTTCCAAAGAAGGACCATTACTCAGGATCAGCCTGCTATTTTCGGCCTTCGTATTGATCCTTCTCTTGGAAAATCTGTACTCACTACGTTTAGCGTCTCTGTGGGTTAATACAAACTGACGATGATCGTGCTGACTCTCATTCGAAAACCCGCCTTTTACGTTTGGATAGTTAGAAGGAGCTACCTTGTCTGCAGTATTCCATACGACGTTGGGGACGTTACTGATGATACTTTGACGTTCTCTTCGCAAGTTGTAACTGTACAGCGAGAAATACCCACGAGGCACGATTTAGTTCACACGCAGTGGAATAGTGAAAATTCGCAACTTCCGGGATGCTGGGCCTGGCACCAAGACTTATGCAATCGTATTATGTCGTCAACGGAGCCAAAACATGACTGACTGCTAGCATTTACGAAGTGCGGCCTTGTAATGGCCTGTCCTATGCAACCAAATTTATCTGAAAACGATGCAGGCTGCAGCTGCCTGAATGTGAAAACTGAACCACTTGCTGTTAAAGGCCTAAATATTGATAACGGTATATTTCCGTCAGATAGTGTGCACAGACCGTCATCATATTGCTGATAGAGCTGTTGATCTTGGTGAAGTTGCATACAGGTGGGGTCTTTCATCGTATTGCAATAATGGCCATCTCAAGGTTGGAAATGTGAAAACCCCAGTCGGCACTTTGATAAACGAAACAACAATGCCAGTCAATCGCAACTATTTGCCGGCTGTGGATAGCGCCAGCGTGTCAGTAACGAGGCGATTAGAAAACGGGTATTTGGTTGTGCGACTGGTACTTCAATCGGGGAAAACATCCATCACCACCGACTATGATGGCTCGGTCACGTGCTACGCATGCAGAAGCACCGTCTACCGAGACCAGTGTTGTTCTCCGTGCCTCCTTCAGGATGGCTCAAACCGCGAGGTGGATACCGCATGTCTTGGCAGAAGGGCATAAAAGAGATCACTAAGAGTTTGCGTGTTGTTGTGCGCCTTCCAGGATGGGGTCTCCGTGACCCCATCTGTGCTTGGTTAGAGACTTTGCAAGAAATGGAGGTTAATCAATGTCAGTGGTGTTGGTGATGTCAGGTTCTTTCCAGATTGTCTGACTGAACACTTGGAGATGTAGGCACGTCAGCTTCCTCTTCTTTTGACTATAAGGCTTTGAATATTACTACAAGAACCTTATGGTTGTACGGCAGTGAGGCATGATGTTGCTGTCTTTGATGATGATGACGACGATGATGACGTGACCATCGCTCCTTCTCATCCCGCTGCTGAGGAACTTTACTCTATTCAGCCTGAAGAACCCTGCCTTGCCCATTATGAACCACTGCTTTTGTCTAGCAGTGACTCGCTCAGAATGTGTTGTCACCGACTGATAGATAGTGACAGACACACTGAGCCCCATACTGCTCAATGCTACAACAATGTTGGTAATCATGTCAATGTAAAAAGTAGTTGACTGTTGTTGGCGATCTTACATCTTTAACGTATGTTCGAAGCAGAACAGACCCGTTCCTCCCACAGATGCATACAGATGTGCCTCCAGGTCAATGAATATCTTACACTTTAGGGCAGCGAAAAGCAAACTTCTGATAGGTTTGGATAGCTTTTAGACTGGGTGATATTTTTTCTAGGTGAACCATCAAATGTTTGCTGAATAGGCTTCGACAGCCCAGGACCAGTTTTGAACTTCCTGAGTCTCATCAAGCAGGTGCGTTCTTCGATCCGATTTTCATCAACTTGATGTTCTACTAGTTGAACCCAATTTGGACAAATTTGAACAACTACTCGCATTCGCACTTGAAACTGATTTGGACAGGAGAGTCAACCGAATTCAGCCTAATCTCTGTTTTATGGTAGTCTGTTTCAGATAAATGTGTTGAACCAGGGCAGTTCATGTTTCCGTTGGTACGATGATCGAAACATCGAAGTATACTTTCTTGGAAGAAACACGGTTCACGTAAACCCATCGACAGTCCACGACCGGGTTTGCTCCTCCTGGGGCTCGCTAGGTAGATGCCCCCTCCCTAGGTCATGTCGAACTCACTTGAACCCAGCTTATGAGAGCAAATCTTGTTGTTGTGTCACTAATCGTGACGTGCACAGGCTTGCGATCGATACGTGACAGACAAACAAAACAAACCCAGGAGTTTCAAAACTGCATCACACTAGACGGTCATCACTGTTAGACCCGGTAAGATGGGCGATATATCGTCACATCAATAGGAAATTCACGTCTCAGGGTAAATGGGTGATATATTGTCACATTTATAGGAAATTCACGTTCCAGGGGAAAAATTGACTGTCAGAGGTCGGTATTTTAATCTTCAGAAAAAGCCAGACGAATCAAGAATTAGGTTGGAGCTGCGCCGCTGCAATATTAGCAGCCTGTAGCTAAGTTAAATGAAGTACCTTTGCTCTGATGGACTTCGAATAGGCTGCAATACCACCATCGAAGCATGTTTAACTTGGCTGTTTCACTGTTTTCGCTTCTGAAAGTTTGCCCTTCCTCAGGGTGGTCCTTTCAGTAGTTTACGGCAGAGCCATCACGTAGTGCCTTTGACAAAAATATCCCCACTTTGATATCCGGTACCATCGGGGATTCGAGCGCGTTTGTGGAC
>NW_008753488.1:0-2823 GCF_000715545.1 Opisthorchis viverrini | reverse complement strand
ACCAACATTTTCCTCTATAGAAAACGCAACAGTATTTTGTGCTGGACTTCTGCTGGGATCGTTACCGTGACGCGTACGTTCAACATGCCCGTACGAACACAGTTTTCCGAGGATGGGTGCTCCAAGCCCACCAAAGCTTGCTAAGTCGGGTATATGACTATCACTAAAACTCGCTCATTATGTATCTATTCAAAGATTCAGGTTAACTGGTGTGTGGCACAAGCATATTCTACGCGGAAGTGATAGTAAGCTCTATGGTTCTTCGTAACTTGGCTTGTTCTAATGCTCGACCAAACACTGCTCAAGTGTTCAAGAGGGAATAACGTATAGTAAGCTGCGGAAAAATATATTATTATGTATTGTGATTTGAAGGAACCAACGCATCGTAGGATTTTCCTAGAGTTAATCAATCTGGCTTTCAACGCGTTTTATTTTACCCAGACATCGTTACTTCTGGCCCTTATTCACGGTATGGGTAGCTCAACTTTCTTAGCCACGCGGAACTCGGATATTACTACTTCACACTAAAGTTTAGAGTGTTCCGAATATGACTTGGTGTCCATCGATGCGTGTTCGTTTTGAACCATTTAAAAACAAGGTGAGACTTTCAGTTTTCTCTTTGATCACCTCACTTTAATCAGTCAAGGACTTTCATTACCGGTTGGTTCGTTAAACCTCTCTTGTCCCACTTCAACAATGAAATAATAGATGTGCAGACTAAGTGATAGCATGTACATGGATTCATTTATTCGGATCGTCACTGGCATACGTCTGGATAACCATACTAGAAAGAATGGCAGTACAAATGATCCGTACGTGTTTTATCTACAATCGATATGTGGGCGATGCTTCTACCGTTTAAATTTTAACAGTTTGGATGAATCAGGTGAGGGAAGTATTCAACGCTGCCCAACGTGTACCTTGTTCACGCATGGGATGAAGCAAAAAAGTGTGCTTCTGTTGTTGCTTGTTCTGATGACACGGCGTAACAATGATTGATGGTCTCAAATCATACATCATAAGCTAACTTTTCGAGTTTATCTGCGCGTTTCCACAGTGAGCATGACAAAAATTAGTCAGCTAGATGAGATATGCCTCAGTGTGTGCTTTTAATTGGTGGGAGAAGCGCTGACTAAACAGTGAAAGTTTGAATTATCACGAAAGTAGTAATTTATTAGTAATCCCTTTCACGCTGACACATTGAAATGTCCTGACGAATCCCCAATGTGGCAAAAATGATAATCAATTTTACGCAAAAACCACGGGACTTTCGTTGACGCAAAACGTATATATTTACCACACATATTGTTCGCTTTTGGCTGAATAACCTGGATAAGTGTTAGGACAAGTGATGAAAGGAATAACAGAGCACCTTTGAGCATATCTATTGAACGAAGAGAGGAATTAAAATGGAGGCACATTCTTTGGATTATCCTTGGAATTCCTTAGACTTATCACCTCACACCAAAGTTGGCCGATCAGGCTGTGTATTGAATATCCGATCACGAAGGGGATAAACGGTAAGTCCTAGAGAGAAGACAGGCAGTTTTGATACATCTCTACAATCCATATCTACGTAGGCAAGAGCAATTGGTCCGAAGCCTACTGCTAACCAGCCCTAGCAAAAAATCAATGGTCCAAACCATGTGCTGTCCCAGATGCCTCCAATCAATATTGAAGAAAGTGGATTTTACTATCCGCGCGTGGTTTACCAACTGACCAGCCGGGAAGATTTTCGCACTGATGACCCAATCAGTCGGATCGGTGAACATCAACTCGCTCTCTGCTCATCTTCGACTGTCTCATCTTTGAGTTGTTACCATTGTACTAAGCTTGAAAGGCGATATTCCGAAGTACTTTTATGCTCTGAATCCTAGTTCAGGTAAGTGGTCAGGGGACAGTTCTCTAAGAATTTAAAAGGTACTACATCAAAGGAATATAAAACCGTAACTTAGATATCAGCTCAAAAGTAACATGAGGCAAGTTCCGTGCATCGAGATAAAGAATAGCACAAACTAGATGTTTACTTAAGTGTCCCGTTGACACCATCTTAATTTGCAAGCGAGTTTTTAAACCCATAGACGTCCAGTTGGTGGTGGGCTACGAAACACGACCAAGAAACTTTGGAAACTGACCATATATATTCAAGTTTAAACAGGACCACGCCTGAAATGTTTTTTGACCTGTTTTATTCAATTTTATGAACAGCTTTCTTTAGGCCGATTAATGAAAACCCTCCTGTTCATGATGATTGATTTTAGGGATAAATGTGGTAGCTCGCTTTGTGTGTGGTCTCCTTAGCAAACCGTAAAACTTGATTAAGAACTAGTTTTCCGTTTACTTGTCGGCACTGCGCTGTCAAGCAATAAGCCCGCCATAGCCAGACAGCTTGTGGACATGACTGCCTAGCTTCGGAGTCCCTAAGTTTTGTACATTAGATTTGTTGAGTACGACTCCTTTGCGAAATGAAAATCACAGCACGACGTCAAAGTTATTTTTCTGAAAAAATATCGACACTTTTAAGTTTCCAACAACCTCTATTTTATGTGGATCACCAAATGACAGCCATTTCATTTCACTCTGGCATTTAACTAGCAGTTTTGTTCAGTTCATCTTTGCCTGACTTATCACCTGTACACGTAAGTACTTTGCATGGTCCCACATATACAGCCGTGACGTCGCATAAACAAACCATTTTTAAGGCAAAGTGCCTGGATCTCTAACAAATCGTTAGGAATATGACTATGGACAATAAACCAAGATGATGACAGGCGTCGTGTTGTTTACAGGTAACGTAAGTTTTTAATATGGAGAGTTCTGGGA
>NW_008753487.1:0-2827 GCF_000715545.1 Opisthorchis viverrini | reverse complement strand
GCCGGACATGTCAACACCCGGCAGATACTCTCGCTGGAGAAGCCTGGCTGGATCAATTAATCCGAGTGAACAATATTAACAAGAGAGAATTACTGGTATCGCTAACCTCTATTATGAACAAGCTGTTAACCCGGAAAAATGCCTTCGTCATTGAAGGTCCCACAACAACTGGGAAGACGCTATTCGTGAAACTTGTGGCGGAAAATTATGTATACGGGACAGTACAACGATCAGGAGATCATAGCCAATTCTTCCTAATGAATTTGCTCAACAAGACACTGGCACTCATGGAAGAACCAAGAATTACACAACTAACAGTGAACGACTTTAAAGAACTCTTGGGTGGTAACCCTTTTGACATCCATGTGAAGCAACAGAAAGATGAACGCTTAGATAGACTACCTGTCCTTATAACAACCAACAACCCCTTGACATATTATGTAATGGACGCTGATGGCAAAGCCATTTTGGAACGATGTTTCTATTTCAAATTTCATGTAAAGGTCGGTTCACCTGACTTACCCGAACCACCATGTATGTTATGTACCTGTCACTTTAAAAACTGGTATTTTAAATCACTGTAATTTTACTCCTTTACTCCTATAATGTCTTCTATTTAAACACTAACAAGGGAGGTTAAGATCATTAAGATGGATACCGCTCAACGGATATGGTGGGCATCGATGCGTCCCATCCTCCAATCAGAGGAGCAGAGGAGTGGTAGGAGTGGAGAGGACAAAGGGGGGGAAATTTCTGATTGGAGCAAAGGAGTGGAGAATCTGATTGGTTTTCCAGAGGAGTATAAAGAAGATTGTACACGGAGCTCCGCTCATTTCTCCGCTCGCTCTCGGAATGGACGATCAAGCTCAAGGGAGCCCTGTGTATGGTGGTAATCCACCTAGTCCAACTCTAAGTTTTGAACATTGGGTTGAACAGCAAAACCATCAACCGCCAAGTCCGGATTTATTCATTGATACAGCTGTGGACGAGGAATTTTGGACTTCTCATCAAGACAACCCCGCTGAAGCGGACACTGTGCCTGTGGTTCAAACACCCCCTACTCAATATCGACCACCAATGTTGGATTTGAGTAATCTTTGGCATTCAAAAAGAAGACAGCTATTCAGCCCAGAACCATCTACTCAGGACAATAACAAGTTGTGGACTTTTGTGTACCGAGGTCAACCACCTCGATTTGAACGTGGAACACGTGCTAATTGCCTCTATGTGGACCATGGAGACCACTACCATTTCGTCTTCGAATGTTGTCCGCAAAACAAGACAAGGACCATCCAGCGACTCATTGAAAGTGGCAATCTAGACAGGCGACAATCCATGTCAATCATGGCAACCGTACAACCGGTTATTAATTGGAACCACTTTGCAGCCTACTTGGTACGAGCTGCCCAAACACCAATATGTTGTGTCGGAAAAAAATTAGAACACTTACGCGATGATCTCTACATGGTGCCCAGAGAACGCAAGGACTGTGCCACACTGTTGAGAGACGACAGAGACTCCAAACAGAAACACAATAACATCAATGGAAAACGTAGACGGGAACTAATGAAAGGATTGATTGAAGCATATGACGCCAGAAGCTACAATGAGTTCTATATGGCTATGTCTTGCGAAGACCGGGACGATATCTACGATGAATATGGACCACAGTGGAAAGAGACAGCGGAACATTCAATCAACAACTATATCGCTGGTATGCTAGCAAAACAGCTGGCTATGAGATTCGAAGAAGTACTGATGGGAAACTTTCACAATAGAGAATGCCAACACCCAGCGGATACTCTGGACGGCGAAAGATGGCTCGATCAACTGATGTGGGTAAACCGGATCGACAAAAAACAATTCTTAATTGACCTGACCCAAATTATGAACAAAGCATACAAACGGAAAAACGCTTTTGTAATCGAAGGCCCTACAACAACCGGCAAGACTTTATTTGTTAAACTGATCGCCGAGAACTACATCTATGGAACTGTGCAAAGGTCCGGAGACCACAGTCAATTTTTCTTAATGAACCTATTGAACAAGTCTCTCGGACTGATGGAAGAGCCCAGGATAACCCAATTGACCGTCAACGACTTTAAAGAATTACTCGGAGGAAACCCGTTTGACATTCATGTGAAGCACCAAAAAGATGAACGCTTACAACGGCTACCTGTGTTAATCACCACCAATAACAATTTGGTATACTATGTATTGGACCCAGATGGAAAAGCCATCCTAGAACGATGTTTCTATTATAAATTTGTTGTAAAAGTAGGGAGTGAGGAACTACCCGAACCACCTTGTCATCTATGTACGTGTCACTTTAGGAATTGGTATTTTAAAAGTATCTGATATTTTACTCCTTTACTCCTATAATGTCTTCTATTTAAACACTAACAAGGGAGGTTAAGATCATTAAGATGGATACCGCTCAACGGATATGGTGGTACGACCGAATATTTCCTATTCCAGCTCAGGAACTACTGTTCACACTGACTGATAGATGGGATTGGGTCAAACCGTTCTACGATCTATTCTGGTCACTATTCGGTTTACATCCAACCAAATGGGACAAGGTCGAACACATTAAAGAATTCATCGAAAACAACCCCGACAAATTAGCCGAACATGGACAAATACTACTCAAGGGGTGGAACGACGGCGAAAAGTACCAAAGCCAAATGGAAAAAGTCATGCATTTCTTCGACACCTACATGATTACCAGTACATTTGGACGAGCGCGCTTAAGGAATCTGTTAAAAAAAAACGCAACCTCCGTCCCCAACCCAACACCATACCTAGACACCCTTTGGGAAATGTC
>NW_008753486.1:0-2828 GCF_000715545.1 Opisthorchis viverrini | reverse complement strand
AATCGCCAAGGTGTTGAAGTTGGCGTAGAGTGGGTCATGTGACAAAAATTGAGTTGAATTCACACTACTGGTAAGAATAAAAGTAGGCCTTCGTATCCGTAATTCCTGCGACCACACACAGCATTCCATGTTTACGCTCGTGCTACACACAGCAAGACTGGTTGCGAATGTCACTCTATTACAGAATACCGATGAAGTGGCTAGTACATTTCGAGCAACCATAAGAGATTACCGGCACTCATTATTGTACCAGGTGGGGCAAGGTGTAGTGCTGTGAACTGGCGAATGAGGTACCACGGACGACTGTTGGGAAATTATGCGATAGCATGCAATATTCAGGCTCTGTGACGGCAAACTTTGAGGTATGACTTTTAGGTTTAGTTTTACCTAGTTGAAACGTATGCGTGCTACCACACTATATCGTATTTATCAAGCCACTGTGCAGCAGAAACGCGCTTGTGCCCATGATACCTTCATCAGCGACTCCTGCTTGTGGTGAAAATATAGAGCTAAGTAGTTTGGGTACGAAACTGAAGAATATCACCTGGAATAGTTTTCATACCTAAAGAACAAACATTGGGTTAAATTAATGTCGTCAGCATGAATGGGTTGGGTTGGACGAGTAAGTACGCCAGCTGAACTGCACTGTAATCAACGTCTGCTTTACGGATGATTGATCAGGATGTAAGACATTGTCAGTAAAGTGACTGAAGATGATGGTATCAGTTATCTGATCATGTGTAGGTTAGTGCACACACTGTAGTTGGGCACCAGTAGTATAAATACGTTAGTGCATCCGGCTTCACATAGCCCATGCTTGTTCTTCTAAGCAAGCGTACTATATCAAGTGACTGGGCATTTTATTGGGCTAATTCCTTCAAAAGTCTGCATACAGTCTCTAAAAAGGGCTTTAATTCGTACAAATGAAAGAAGCGATCCTCATATCTGAAAGAGAGGTTTGGTTAACACGAACGTAAGTTACCTAACGCAGTATGAATATAAAAGAAGAGCTTTCGGCTCAGTATCTGGCTGTGTACTAAATTTGCTAAGCGATGCCTGACCAGACATTCTAACTTGAATCACTATGGAGGTAATTTTTTTGACTTCTCGAAGGGCAGGTCCTGAAAACCGACCAGGTAGCAGTAGATGATTGCAGGCATTCGTTAAGAGAATTACAACTATAGGTTATGGATCCTATAGGGTTTGTAAGTCCAACAAGTCCCCTTAACATTGATCGTGCCCTCTCAGGCGGTCAGCTTTGGATAGTCCAGTCAACTGGCCCTGGTGATCCGCAAAGTTATGATATCCCGAGATAAGTGTGAATAGCCTATGTGGGGATAAATGCATTTGATGGAGCTTTGGTGAACCCATCTTGTCCAGCAACTCGATAAATCTTCAGACGGAAACCTAATAATACTTTGGAAGCTGCGGGGTATCCCACGCTGGTAGCCCGAGTTCCCAGTATTAACTTTGGGTAGTTCACTGGCAGCCAGCCTCTTAAGTCGTGTTCCCTCCATTGAACGAGAGTTTCTTTGCACTACATCCATTGATTTTATTTTATAATACTTTGAGTTTCGTCACTTTCCGGAATGGACGCGTTTTCCTGAATCTGTTTCATATCAGACATTTTAGTTACACTATTCAAGGAGCCCAGATAGATGAGTTCTCTTGTTTCCTAATGCAACATTGTTTGTTCGGACACTCAAAGGTATCCAGAAGAGAAATAAGCCGTAGTTTCTCAGCGGTATTCCTTCCTAATTTAATGCTGTTACTAGAGCATAACTTAGACCGCTTTGGTAGGCCTACTTATCGTTGATTCACGGGTTTTTCAACAGCTGACTTGAAAGCATATCCCTGTGGCTCAGTTGCAAAGTCCAACAGAGAATATACGACGGAGCAAGGCAAATGTTGTAGAAAGGCCGGTAATTCATTAGTGGACCCATCAGTGCCAGCCAAGAGCCGCATAATTCAGCCGAACCCACCGTTGCTCAGCCAAAGGAGAACATCATTGCATCCAAGCACAGTGCTAATGAGGAACAGTTGATAGCCGACATCAGTGTGCATCGAGATCAGACTGAAAATTCTATCAAACCTATCCTGCTATGAGCTTGCTGTCAGAAATCTGCCACAAGTGTGGGTATGTCGGATAAGGGGTGGTCGAGATCCCAGTAAGAACAGTAAAACTAGGCCAGTTTTTAATGGGTAGTCAAAGGCAAGAATGGCTTCAACTCGTGCTTGCGTTTCAAATGACTAAGCATTCTATGGTTCATAACTGTGTGCGAGTAGATTCGTTAACGAAAAACAACAAGCCGACTATCCGGAATCCACCTCTCGAAGGGGTGGCTCTTCCTACGCGAAGTTGCTGTACTCAAGATGTAAGGTAAAGTACCATAAAAACTTGAAATTAAACGGAAAATCGGACGGGCGTTTGCCTGCTTGGTCAAACGAATACCAAAGCGATCACCTTTGAAAGAAAAACTGGTCAGGTTCTTCTGGTGCATCTTCAGGTAGATGATTTTGTCTTAGACTCGGGGTAGCTGTGCACAAATCCGAATAACCTATGCAAATGACTGTGACTGAATTGTAACCGATGATCAACCTGTGGGCAGAATGTTCTCTAAAATGTGTGCGTCATTTTGCCGCTGTGCAGGGCCATCCTTGTCAAGTCCATATCACTGGGGTGTGATTGAAATATCGCTACACAAGACGTCGTTGTTTATGTGTTTCTCGATCATCTCAAAACTACTAGAACCCCCATCAGTTTCATGAACTGCACTACTCCCAGCGTAATGCACAACGAAGTCCCACTGCTGAAACATATGCACTTT
>NW_008753485.1:0-2830 GCF_000715545.1 Opisthorchis viverrini | reverse complement strand
AACCTCATTCACTCAAGGTGGTTTCACTTTTTTATCTGTACCGACTTTAGCTAATCATGCATGCATTAACACACGGCTCCTTGGATCTCATTTAGTTTGGCTTATTAACGCCCAGTTATGAGCTGCTCCGTTGTTTGCGCCACGTGTTCATTTAGCAGTCCTCAAATATTGCACTGAGAAACGGCACCTGAAACCCTCATCATCGTCATCGTCACCATCATGTTCGTCATCGAAACCATCAGAGAAATCAGCATCAGACTTCCCACCCTATGGCTGACTGCCGTATGCATTAAAGTGGATTGAGATTTGAAGAAGAAGAAGTATACGCTAGGGGCAGGCGTGCCACAAGCATATTCCGAACTGACAGTCATAGGTCTGCAAAGACGTTGGTACAAAAACCACTTGGATCGATTGGATCCTCCGACATCGTCCTTATGAGGCACGCACGTGGGTGCTATGCTGCATTTGGCAATAACCACTTGCTGGTTTATTGTATGCTGCAGGTATCTTCTCCGTAAAGAACAAGCTAATCAACCAGTCGCTCGTCTATGAAACATTCTTCCTAAGAGCTGGAGCCATCACGTTGGACCATAGCAAGGAATAAAGCGTCAAAATTCGCGATATGATTTGAAGCAACTGTGAACGCTCACAGTTAATTTCGGTTTATCAATCGGAAACACCATATGCTACCATTTCGTGTAAATGTTTTCTTTGATTACCCTTCTACTGATCGACTTGTCACCGAATGGGATTTCGCACAAAAAAACCGTTGGTTTGGGCGCATGGGAGGTAACGAAACCTGTATGTCGGTTCTGAGTTTACTTAACCGTAGCGTCCGGACAAACGATGAATGACGCAACGATGTCGTTTAATCAGTGAGTATCTCACAATCTTTCTGGGAGATGAAATTTCGCTTACTTCCCCTTAGTTGTTCGTCACAACATTGTTCGGCAACCATGGTCTTAACCGCATGGTGAGTGATCTGTATCAAGGCATAGAGCAGGAGTCATACAGCATAAGCGCCATTTACGTGATCTCTTGTTCGCGGACATCTTCATCAAGAACTATTTGGTTGATCATTAATAGATCGAACTTAATCAAGTGAGATTTCTCACTACAATCATGCCCAACAAAAAGCGAAATCGATCGACGTCAGTTTCAGCCACATCCACAAACACTTATAATTTGAACATCCCTAAAACGATGTCACACCACCGGACTAATCTAACTTTAGTAGGCACAACAAGAAGAAAACAATACTTCCATTGTGAGAGAGCTTTCCGGTTTCCGGATCGCTGTGATATCATGAGCAGGCGTATCCTTCGTGTGAACATATGTGCTGATAAATTTGGCGATGTTATTACAGTAATGCCGAGAATTCACCAAAGGGGAAAGAGCTTCCATTCAGTATTCAAGATTCTGATCAGTTTGAGAACCCTCGCTTGATATACCTGTCGGGAACAGACGAATTTTCCCGCTGAACAAACATCAATTTTATAACCCATTAAAGCCTGTTTGATGCAGTAAAACATGGAGAATAGTCTGGTCCTAATGTCATATTGAAATGAGTCACACGGATTTCAGTTTCCAACCCGATTAATTCTGCTATACTGGTGCCACTCATCTTCTGATCCTTGCTCATCAAATTCTTTCATTTGTCGATTAATGGTTTCAATGAACAACTCTGGGGACAAGTCAATTCGCACCTAATCATTGGCGCACCTCTGGCCCAAAAACGTGAAACGGAGACCAGACTTGTCCCTTCCTCAATGACCGGTTGCACGGCCTTCGGATTAAACGAATCACACGACGACCGGTCACTGATTTGCTAACGTTACTCAACGCTCTGATTGGATATGTTCCTGTCGTTAAAACGCATGCGGATGGTCGCGAGTCGTGCAACATTACGAGCGTCCTAGAATGCATCCATTTCACGGTTATCTTACAAACACTGTCAGTATTTGTGTGCACGATCAACGGTCAAATATCATGTAAGTGTCTTCGCCTGATAAAAATAATTGCATCCCACATTTCCCCGCCCTTGGCTCAGAAATAATGTAGAGTAACTAGAACTGCAGCAGGTTCTCTGAATATATAATACGATACGACAACTATCACCACCTGAAAACCCTTGTATTTCGTTTTATTGTTTGCAGTTGAACAGTTGGACGGCCTTATGCAAGCGTACGTGCCAATCCGTAAGTTCTTTGACTACAGAATTGCTGCCACATTTCGTTTCATGCTAACTTGTTCACGATCCCGAGGAAACACCACACAGTTCGCGTGGTCACTTGAAATCTTCACTGTGTGACTCACGACGCCGTCCAGTTGTCTATTCAAACAATCCATACAAACTTACTGAGAAGTTTTACGGAGATGGTACATGTGACTTGGATTTGAATTGCGGTTTATATGGAATCATTTTTGAGCAAAGGGACACAAACAAAACTCCACTTTCGGAGCATCCTCCATTTCAGGTGGTCTCATATTTCTTACTAGTTGGAGCGCTCAACCGTTTATCATCATATTCTACTCTCAACCGTTCGTAGTCATTTCTCGAATGTTCTCAACATCGTTTGTACTCCACGATTGAAGCAGGTGAATGGAATGATTACTAAGGACTGCAAAGCGCACCTAAGTGGATCGCAATTACTACTTTAACCTAGCGGACTTTCTCATTTATATTGCCGTGATATCCAGCACGCAGGTTCGTGGAACATTTGCAGACCTGAGTTTGAGGCGGAATGTGTAAGTGCGATATCTTTGGCTGAAAATCCAGCAAGAATAATCGTCACTCATAAGTGGCACTCTTTAAGGCCTTCAAATTTAT
>NW_008753484.1:0-2832 GCF_000715545.1 Opisthorchis viverrini | reverse complement strand
CGAATGATTTTCTTATACATACTAGCCTAAAAAATACCATCGCAAAACGTCTACCGCTTCGTTTATGTTGTGCTTTTATTGTTTTTCTGTGAAGAAAACGTTGTTATTATGTTGAATTGTCGCAGAACGCTTGATAGTAGACCAGAGGGACTCACGAGTGCCTGGAAGAAGCAATATTCAGCATTTGTAATAACAGTCAGTTCTATGCGCGAGGCATTTCACAGCATCATTTAACAAGGGTCAGTCTTATATGAGTAATTGAGTACGTACCGTTACAGTTAACTAGGGTGCATCCTTAGCGTTGTTTCACCGGCGATTGCAAGTCACGCTATCAGACTTGATCGAAGGGTGGTCTTTTGTGTGTTGGAATACAATTTACATCCACGACACTGTTACACTGGTGAAGAGTCTGTATTGTGGAGAAAAATGTATTGCTGAGCTAATACTCTAAGGAGCTCTTCAATATCGTCCATTTTTTCAGAAATACAGCAGTATATGAGGTTTCTGACTGCGTTATTGAAAACTCTCAGACATTCATCCAAGTTATGTCAACCTTTGACCACATACTGCTACTAAGATAGTGAATTAGTAATCGCCAGTTTGGCCACGCTGTTTAGGTCAAACAAGTCAATATTTGTCAGTAAAGTTTAGACAATTATTTGTTTGCGGGAGTGTTTTTTCTATAGTGAGCATTTAATTCAACAATGCAGAGGAACAACCACTAACGCCAGATGAATGACATAAATTATCGCCCTCTCAAATTTTCCAAACCATGGAAACCCCGAATTCTTCGAGTGTGAAAAGCACAGACTGTGAATAACAATGAACAAACACCTGCCAAGAATTTGAGCTGTCTTCATATGATCACTTGCCACAGATGCGTTGTAAGATACATGCCAGATTTCATGCATAGTTTTATTTCTTCAAGGGGTTTACCTCACTGTTCCCGTGGGCATGGGCAAAAACTCCCTGATTGCGATCACGTTCTAAATATCCAGGGCTGGCGAGCCTTGTGTCATTACACAAACTTGTCATTTGTGTCCATGGAGCTGGCTGTCGACTGCTCAGAATTTTGTCGAAAATGGGTAAACACTCAGCAGCTGATACTTCAACCCCTGCACACAGCTGGAATAATGCTTGACATCGTTACCCATCAGTGTGATATTGCTTGAGTTGGACAAATTAGAGACTGATGCGATAAAACCGCTCTGGAGTTCACATGGCACTGCGGATTTGAACAAATCCGGTGGGGTCATGATTATACAACTGATTATTTTCTTATCGCGGAAGATGTATTCGGCTTGCAATGCAATAAAATGTTACGCCTCCGTACAACTTATCTCCACGTCCTTTCAGTTACCGCATACTTCCAAGTTAACTTCTACTGCCGTTCTCGCAGTCAAAATACTGTGGAAATCTCAACCGGGTTCTAGGATGACATCTGTTAGGACTTGAAATTGAAGTTCATAAACAAATTTACAGAATGTGAAAGCCAAGAAAACTTACCAGAATCTGCAGTGTTGGATGGACAACAGTAAAACAGCCATAACTTTCTGCGCAAATATGCGATTTAATTTGGAACGCCTGATTGGGCACATTTTTACGCACAGTGTAGAAATTTAGCACTAAACAACGACGTATGGATAACTGGAAAAATTGGATGCAGTTTTGTAAATGGTCTGGGCAACTCCACAAAAAAGATGTCGATAATGCATCCGATTCGGGTTGCTCAAAATATGCCTGATTAACCGGTAACTGCTGAGGTAAAGGCATTGATACACGCCTGATACGAATCTTCGTTAATAATCTGAGGATATCGGAAAGCTATCCAACCCGAGAAGTTTTCATTTCCACAGCTGAAAACTCAAACTAGACTAACTTTCACCTGCAATTTTTTTACGAGGACTCTAGCCAGCTGATAAGTTCTGGCCCTCTAGTTTCTACTGTTGAGTCGTCTACTTCAACACGGCAGATTAGCTTTCATTTAACTCACGAGCCTCCAACGTCAACCTTCCAAACAATTTGATACCTCACTTCAGCCCTCATCTGCATACCACATTGGCTTTGACGGAAAACGCAACTGGAACACGTCCAAACCTCTTTCTCACCTTTACTTCTTACTCGGCACATTCTGTTGACTAAATCGTCATAAACGAGTAATTCAGCGGGACTCTCAGTGAGTCAAAAACTGCTATGCAGTTGAATGTATAAGAAATCTGGGTTCCAGTGAAACATAGAAGCGTTGATGACTGCACCTGTCTGGTGAACTTACTTCCAAAAGTCATACGGACTTTATAGACATCTAAAACGGATAGTTTTTTAAGCAATGTTCAAGGTTAAGAAGAGCATGGTAACATACGCAAGTAGACTGTAATCCAACCAGTAGTATTTTGTTAGCGCACCATCCAGCGTTTTGTCTTCGACATATGTTATACCCTTTGTTATCGCATACTTTGAGCGACTTCTTGAGTGCTGAGTATCACTAGCGACTGCCAGTGGTGTGAAAAGTTGAGAGAGGGCGAGCCACCAACGAACTTGCTGATGAAATCCTCACTAAACTGCTTTACTTTGTTTGAGTGGGAGTTTTCCGTGAATATGTGGTTTCAGTCGGTCTCACCACAGGACAAAATGCGGGAATATCCCTGCCTACGAACAGTGAGACTTTCCCAGCTAATAAGCTAAACATTACATCTCTTCCATCTGGTTCAGACTGACGGCAGTTTTCTCATTCGCAAAACAAAGTGTAAATGCCAAGCAGGTTAGGTCGGTAAAATAGTGGAGTTTCTTGCAGTATTTGGCACTGAATTCCGCAGGGAAGAATTGGCCTACGGG
>NW_008753483.1:1107-2832 GCF_000715545.1 Opisthorchis viverrini | reverse complement strand
GACTTCCTGACATCCCACGCTACACTGGATGTGTTATTTCTACAAATTTAGATTTTAGGAGCCGAGAAAAACAGTTCAAATCTATCTCCTGTACCCAAGGATAAGAACAAATTTTCGCACACGGAACATTCCCCCGTTCAATCTTATTAAGAAAGCTAACCTTTTCCCGTAAGAGAGAACATCACACTGGTATTGGTAACTAAGATTCATTTAGATTTACTAAAAACTTGTCAGGTAAAACGGCTAAAATCTTGGAGATCAAATTAGACTCTCAGATTGGACGAGTGATACTTTGAGCACACACAATGTATCCCAGATGAAAGAGGCCCCACTGCAGCTGTTGAACTGTTTGCCCGCGCTGGCATTTGTTTTACATCAAGCTCGTCAAAGTCAGAAATGCTCGAACATTTCATAGGACAGTTCTGCTTGTCTGGTACTGTTTGTTTGAGCCTGGCTCTAAAAGTTGACGTGTTCGGGGAACAGTATCAGTTTTGCTCATGTATTCATGGCTACAGTGAACGCTTCCAGGTTGCACCTCCATTAACGTTGGATATTCTACGGCAGTCCGGTGGTCGAACGAAAAACACCATAAACTAGGAAAAATTAATTCCCAAAGGGGATTTATTCATGAGGGAATCGGTGCGGTGCTTCTCTTCAGTAGCAAACGGAACTGAATGGCCTGGCAGAATCAATTGCTCACGTAAGTGATTCACTACAGCCGGACACCAACATCCATTGACAACAAGGAGAATCCTGGAAGTTGATCACTTAGCTCACGACTATGTGTGAATAGAACTCATCAGAATTTTTGCGCCAGCACAGGAGGAGAACTGTTCAGAAGACAGTGGTGTGGATTTAAAGTCTACAAATTTCACAACCCTCCACGACTGCTCTACGGTTGTTTGCACACTTCGGGCATCCGCGGCCCCACCTGGCTGCGAATTTCTGAGAGGTGGGTCAATCGGTCGGCGCAACCAGGTCAGTTACAGGGTTGCGATTCGAGACATAGGGCAATCAGTCAGTTCTCTCCGATATGCCAATTTCGATGCGTATTTCGATGCCGTATTAGTGTGCCGGAGCAGCGGTGGCACGCTTGCCTCGCTTGTCAGATGCCCGGAGTTCAAGCCCCAGTACTGCCAAGTATATGCACTGCTTATGCGCTTTAAAAGAGCAAAACTTGAGTCCACTGATCGTCCCTTTGGTACGAACTCACCAGAATAATTGTGCCAAACCACAGTTAGGTGAATGCGAATGAAAAATCTGTCAGCTAGGCAAAANAGAGAATAATGAATAGAGCAATGAATAGAGTACCCATCGTTTTTATCACACATTTATTGGCAGGTTCTTCCTTCTCTACGTCACTCTCACTTGGTCGTCATACTCTGGCTCAGTGCCGCTATTTCCATTTTGTAACGCACTAGATGCAATAGCTAAATTTGACTTTGAGGAGTATTCCAGGAGAGCGACGCCAAAATGGCGAATTGTTTGAACTTGATGGAGGTTGATAATTTTCTGCGGAAGCTTTAGCAAAAAACCGGATATTTTAATGGATTGATGGGGTGAGGCGCCTCATTTGGTTCATACTGGTGTAACGCATTTGAAACTCGAATGTATCTGCTTGCCCGTTTCTCATATGACCTTATACGTGCCCCTCCCTTTCTCTCTTCCCCCATTGCAGGTACCACGGACGAATCACCACGGGCCCTGGACAGGGAAGAGTACCCC
>NW_008753483.1:0-225 GCF_000715545.1 Opisthorchis viverrini | reverse complement strand
TCACAACCCTCCACGACTGCTCTACGGTTGTTTGCACACTTCGGGCATCCGCGGCCCCACCTGGCTGCGAATTTCTGACAGGTGGCTCAATCGGTCGGCGCAACCAGGTCAGTTACAGGGTTGCGATTCGAGACATAGGGCAATCAGTCAGTTCTCTCCGATATGCCAATTTCGATGCGTTGAGCATGTGCCGTAATAGTGTGCCGGAGCAGCGGTGGCACGCTT
>NW_008753482.1:0-2834 GCF_000715545.1 Opisthorchis viverrini | reverse complement strand
ATCCCTCTGGATCTCAGATCCTTCTGAAAGCGGTGAGAGGAGAAAATTGCTTGGTTGAGGAAGCAAAGAGATGTCAGTCAGCACCACCGAACAATGTTTCTGAACGGTAATTAATACTGAACTGAGGCCGGTGTTTGCTGGCCTGGAAAGTTATTAGGGTTGAGTGCTGGGTCTTTTGAACGTGAGGTACCTATTTGATCATACCGAGGACCTACTTAACATATGACCAACGGCGGCAACGCTATTTCCACTGACGCCCGTCATGCACACAATCTGAAAGTAGTAATTTCTGCATAACTGCCCTCTAAAAGTTGGGAAAACAAAATTAAGTGGATATTGGAGCCTTATGTATAAAGTTTTGTACGGTCGACTAAGTATGTTATTATTGAGCCAAGTCTGGTTCTCCCTTAGTTATTTTGCGCTCATTTGTTGCTATATTTTGTTCAATTTTGGGACAGTTGTGGGACAGTGTAAAGGTAATGTACCGCACTTGGGTAACAGTTTTTGGTACCTGAAATTATTCTTAGGATTATGGGCGTGGTGCGGCTGAGAGACGAAGGCACTATCGTTTCAGAAAGCGTGATTTTTCTTCTCGAGTCTGTTTACTCTGGAAGCACGGCAGTATTTGGTAGCACTGATGCAGATGTAATAACTCGGGTAATGCAGGAAGAATAAGCTGGTCTCCAACGTGGTCTGTTAAAGTAATGTCTAGTGCGTTACTAGCATGCCAGCACTCTTGTAACATTTTAGACGTGACTGCACTTTCTACGGCAGCAAAACTTTGTCTGGCGGCGGTAGATTAGGCCTCATGGAACTCCAACCCAACACTACTGAGTTTCTGGCTATAACTATTCTTTTTTAGGCGGAGTAATAGCGTACCGGGAGCAACATTAACGAATACCTCATGCACTTTGCACTGTGAATGGCGTGCGCTATGCCTTGGAACATCTGCCGGTGTCTTCCAAGTGCTAACATTTCACTGCTCGTTCCGCCTGAGCATCATCTCATTTGCCAAAGTACTCAAGAGCTCTTCTTTTCCCATCAAAACTGAAAAATTCTTAGGCCACTGCCGGAGGTGTTTAGGCGTGGGGTTGTGCAACACCTGGCTGACAGCGTGCAAACAGCACCACGCGCGCTGTAGAAGCCATCAAAAATTTGGTAAGCTTCACAGAAAAATCCAATTCAGCGTTAACACGTCTTTGGGAGCTTACTCTAAAGCTGTCCGGTTCCAGCAACGGCACTGCAGACCCTGAGCCTGGACTTAGTTTGCGCAGCACTAGGGTGCTGGCAAGAGGTAATTTTTTGTAATGATCAGTCTAGTTTTTTAGAAAACCTAAGCCCAAATACTCGTTCGCTGGTGATGGGGTAGAGAAACGGTAGTCCAGGCAACTTTCAGACCGTTCACTTAACTGACCCATCAACGTGGACCGAAGCTTATTCCCACCTGCTGAGCAAGTTTGTGGCTATAATTTTAATTAACTATAAAATAAAAATGTAGTTCCCCCACATCAATCGGTCTGTTGCAATTTCACCACCACCTCTGCGATCCATTGAACAAACATATGACTCCTACAAGGAAACGAGCTGTTCAGATTAGTCAGAACTGCCTGACTCCCCAACGAAAAACATCCTGTGCATCCTCGCCGCATTTCCTGGTGAATTTCAATTATATTCATCCATCCCCAGATGAAATACTTAACGAGAGTGTCAGGGAAGAGGCCTTCCGAAATTAGTTGATGTCACTCTTTTATTGCTTATTCCGGTGGCACACGTCGTTGCTCTCCACCCTAGATGACGACAGGAAGTGTTGATATGCTGGTCCGCAAACATCCTCATTTTTTCAACAAACTTCACGATGTCAAAAAGTCAGTTCGCCTTGAACAGCCGTCTATAATCGCAACTACAGGAAACTGGTTCACACCATATATCTCTGGCGCAGAAATCTCGATGGGTTGCTACTCTATTTTCGAACTGACTCAAAACGCGTGAGAGCTGTTAAGGTTGCTTTACATTTACTTGCTGCCCTACCCATCCTGATTGTTGCCCCTGACACAAATCCAGCACCTTTTTGCAATGTCCTGTGGATCTATAACCCAATTTGCTAGACTGACCGGAAGATGACCAACCGATCACGCAAACGCTTTAGCAACTCTCCTCTAGCTAACACCTTACATATCCCTTATTGGCAGGTGACTTTGAGGCCTTAGAGGCCTCTTGGACAGATCTCCAACGCATCCGGTCTATCGCAATGGTGCTGTCAAACAAACGTAACCTTTGCACTCATCTGCTACTATGCCGGAAATTCCGAACCTCCGACGTGGATTGAGACATCCACCGCGCAGACCCCTCAGGAATGCGCACCTTTCTTGATTAAGTAAAACTAGGACCAGCTTTAGCGATAGCTGGATAATACCATTGTTTAGAAAGTCCCCAAGTCTGACGCGGTGTTTAATCCCAAAAAACAGAAAGTCTGATTGACCGCAAGTTACGTCCCGAAATTCGGCGCCTTCTGAAGTATCCCTTAAAAGTATAATAAATGAGGCATATACGACGAGCGGAAAAGACGAAAATGTACTGTATGGTACATGAGGCATCACCACAGAAAAAACAGGATCGGGGAACCAACGAGTGCCCCGATAGCCGTATCTCAAGTGTACGGAGAAATCTATGCAGGCTTGTATTCTGCTCCAATGACTCCGTCACACACAATCCTTTCAAGGCGTAACCACGAACGTCCTCTAACCAAATTGGCCTTCGCAAGGGAAGATGTTTACCCACTTTTGCGCAAGGCAAACCCGTTCTGCGCGTTGGGACCATATCAGGTCCATCCAAGG
>NW_008753481.1:0-2834 GCF_000715545.1 Opisthorchis viverrini | reverse complement strand
GCCTAGCAGCCATGGCCTTTCTAACTCGAAGCTTTATTCTGAGCTTACATTACGTGATACCTAGCAGACTGTCATCTATCGCTCCCAGCTCAACTTCGAAACTCGAGCCTTAGCAGCGTTTATAGTCTAGTTCTTGAGTGGGGCGCTCCTTGCGTGCTGATTAAGTCGTTTCTTTTGCACCACTTCACAAACCACTTTACCAATCCAGTCGATTAGGTTACATTTCCTGACATACGCTTCAGCTCAAGGCATGAGCTGTTATGGCAACGGGTGGGTTAGAATCCAAATGAGATACCCTAAGACGATCCGGTCGATGTGGTGAGCCAACTCACCAGCAAATGCGGCTGAGTCCCGGCGGGACGATGAAAGATGAGCTCACTTATCGAATTGGAAGGATAACAGAAGCTTTTGATAATCCCCAAAAAACAATGGTGCGGCCGTGACATCAGCTCGTCTGCCAAAAGAGAGTGGATAATGCGACAAAGCCCACTTGATTTATCAGAAACATGCTCATGTGGACTGAATTCCAGTGTCCCGGAAGTGCAGCCCAAGTCTGGTAGAAACATCGGACGGGGTAGGTTAGATGGTTTTAGAAGGAACTGTAATACAACAGGTGGACCAATCACTCCATAGGTTGCGCTAGTTAGAGGCTTCATTTTGCACGTAAGTGGACCACCGGTCTCACAGTGCACTTCATTCTGCCGCGGGTGGTGCACGCGGTTATAAAGCGACGAAGTGCAAGAGCCTCGATCAGTAAATTCGGTCATGGTGGGAACAACATTCTCCTCGAGTGAGGGGCGACGAAAGCCACGGCGAAAGTCCACGTTAAGTGACATATATGGTTCCAATACGTCATTGATAAGGCCCGCGAAACAAAGCCACCTAAAATCTGGGGAAAGCGTAACTCGTTAGGCAGTTGCCTTTGTCGCCTGTCTACGGTTCCATCAACTTCTGTCCCAGTCAAACCAAACCTTAAGGACCAGCGTACTCATATGCACACTTGGTGGCTAACAAGGTAGAGATGGTTCAGTGGTTAGAGCGCGAATCTACTGACCTACATGTCCGGCTTTCGAACCCCACCACTACTTACCGGCTTCTCCTGTCTGGGCTTGCGCAAACTGGCAGTATCCCAGCCCTCGTGCTTCCTTTGGCCGGCATGGCAGTCAGCGAGAGAAAGGGTGTTACAGCTGAACGATTATTATTATTGTATAACGGCTAACAAAATGAAACAAAACAGGATATTTTCCGGACCGAGAAAACTAGCCTGGCCGTAGCCAACTGTCATGAACCATGATTCGTGGTCGCCAAGAGAAGTTTGGGCATCCGCGAGAAATTAACTTAAGTTGTCCTCCGGCGGTAGGCACATGAAGAGAAACACACCATCATTGAGAGTACGTCAGTGCTCAACATTGACGTTTCACAGCTACACAGCCATAATGTGAAGAGTAGATGGGGAAGGGGACTAGTGTTAACCTACCACAATCATCACGAGGCGACTGCACATCCAGACACCTTCAATCTGGATCAAACCGACAATAGAAACGTCGCTGAAGTGGAATAGCAGCTACATCTTGCGACTCCAACCATATATAAGGGTGATCACGCGTACTCTATCATAGAAAGCGACTCGTGTCGACAGCACGCAGTCTTATCGCAATAGGCTCCATGCCAAGTCAAACATTGACCATCTCTCTGCTTGCACCACTCTGAATGGGATGCAGAAAACGGCATTCTTCGGCAATGGTTCGACAGGTGCAATACATAAACAAACCATTATGGCTTTTGGCGGTAGACATTCTTCGATTGAGACTCCTGTTGCACAACCGAATCGCCTCGTTGCGGAGTCGCTGGCACCGACCAGGAGCAACGAACACCCGAATACATCTTAGTTCGGCTGCTCAACTAGGTCATATTCAACGTTCACACAGCGAACCAACCGTGCCGTAGTCTAACACACGTCCTTGAGGAGTGAGAGATAAGCTACTTTGCCGCTTTGTCCCAGCGGCCATGTCACCACAGCCTTCGCGTACACCTAGCATTCTCGCGCTAAACACAGCACACTCTTCGGGAAACGCAAATGACATTGAGTAAAATTCAAGGGAATATCGGAGACACACTTCCAGCTCTTCTTGGAATATAGTGACCAAGCGGAGGTACTTTGGCCACACTTTCGGAATAAAGTAACTCAAACAGTTACTATATGTACTACTTTTCTCAGGTTCCAACGGAACAAAGTCATACATTACACCGCACACAAAAGAATTGGCATATGAGGTCTACGTGGCGGTAAGAAAGCGACTTTTGAAGTGAGATATGATAATCAATATATTCTGGAGAAAAGCCTGGCCAGGCTAGTTACTTATGCCAAGCCTTACTGCAAACAGCAAGACAACTATGACACATCCATTAAAGCCGCAGAGGCCTTGGATGTACAATTCTTACTGACACCATTACAAAGTGGAATGTGGACATCCACAAAGTTTACCACCACAATCTGTTTCCGTTAATCAACTCACCGCCAAAATCCAACGAGGACGACGTCGAATGCGAAAACAAAATCCTGACACCAATAAATGTGCAGGATCTGCCAGGATTTCGCCGACCATTTGAGCAAAATTGTATCCAATATATTTTAACTAAGCTACACTTCTGGCAGACCGCTAAACCATACCTCAGTGACGGAATGTTTCTGCCACAGGACCATAGACCTATCGCTGCACTTCCAATGGCTTCAAAAATAGTGGATATTCCCATAACGACGAACAAACTGGATTCATAAAGCGTCGCGGCTGCGCAACCAAACTGCTAGTAAATACTTCCACCCCGACCGACGC
>NW_008753480.1:0-2835 GCF_000715545.1 Opisthorchis viverrini | reverse complement strand
GTTTACGTCACTTTCCCTTTTCCAGGAAAATCCCTTTATCACAAAACCCCACCAGTCATGCCTTTATTCTGACTGTAGTACTATGATCATGCCCGACGGTATACTACCCACTAGTTGGGAATAAATACTATTATTATTACGTTTAAGCAACTTCACTTTATGCGCTGTCGAGAATTTCAAGGGTTCGGATAAATGCCACCAAACGCCAAAAATTATATCGAAGTCTGGGAATCGATCACTCTCAACTGATTCTTGGCCGGCTGATACTCATTTTTCAAGACCTTGTATATCAAATAAAAATATTTACTTAAATCTTTGGCATTTTACTGCATGCACTCTTATACCATAATAACAGGCTCAAATGTTGTTATTATTCGCTTTAATTAATCACACTTATTAATTTCCGACGCGACTTCAACTTTAAAATTGCAGTACTATTGCTACAAGGTTGTTCTTGTTCAAAGAATGTTCTTTCCTGCAAAAATTTCCAGATGAAATCAAATTTCTTACTTGGAAATGTTGCACTTTGTCGTAGAAGTCGTCGAACGAGGAACTACTATTTATTCGCGATTTCTTAAAATTAGCACTACTTCACAATTATTGACGCGGATTCCATTTTGAGTTTGTGTACCTGCTTCAGTAGTAGCTTCAGTCATGCTTGCTGGAACATAAAGAAATGTCCGCTTTTCATCCTTCACGACATTTTGGAAGGCGTCACGGATTCAAGGATTGATACACAGGACCGAGGCTTTTGCCCAGGTTTCCCGGGTCGATTTTGTTCGCGACTGTTGTCCACCTGAAAGGCACAAGCTAAAAAGGGCGTGGAACTGCTCTTTATGTTCCCAGCGCCGGGCAGTATGCTCGCCAGCGCGAGGATTCGCATAAATAAATGTCTAATAGGGCTTTAAACTGGGTTCTCGAAGGAGGGTGGACAGCCGTCGAAGGTAGGGCATTCCACGCAGCTACTACCCGAAATGAGAAAAAATTTTCTAATAAGTGTGTGTGCTCTGAGCTTGAAAATTTTCCTACTATGTCCCCGTCGTGTGTTTCCTGGGTCAACGGTGAAAAACCTGTTTGTCAATCTTTGTTCAAACAAGGCGTAAGTAAGAATTAGGTACCCTCGGATGCGACTGTACTCCAGGGGAAACGTCAAAGAGATACATGACGGATAACGTTCTGGTATTTGTTCGTGCAGCCGTTGCTCAGAGACTAAAATAACGTTCTGGTATTTGTTCGTGCAGCCGGTGCTCAGATATTCAGGAGCGGGCGTACTGCAAATGCAGCAGGCAACAAGAGGCATCAACACAAATTCCAGGGATCCGAATAAGCTGAGTGCATTTGCCAATCACCAACAAAACGCGAAGAGCCGGCTGTTTTGTGCGCTTTTGTCTAAGGGGGCAAGGGAACCAACGCTCCGTCATCACGTATTACCTTCAACATAATTATAGGGTGACCAAGTTTTCGCAGGATCGATTGCGTTTAACTCATCGGCTAACTCAAAATAAGTTGAGTATCTACAGGGCCCTGTTGAAGTGTGGAACGCCGTCATATGAATTACTGTATTTTATGGTCAGTGAATTTGGCAACGTTCTTACCATTTATGGCGTATACATCTACCGCCGAAAGTGTCGGTCATCTCTGTTGTACAAGTAACGCACACCTGAATTTTATTGTGGCAGATGCAATGCTCTCGGCCCTGACAAAACTTCGAGTCCGTGTGCGTGCTTATGCTGCAGTCAGGAGAAGGTCATTACAACCACACATGCCTTTCTGAATGGCAATAAATAGCTCTGCTTTGACGCTTTTCGAATGAGGAAAGTGGCTACGAAACAGACAACAAACCGCTTTTGGTAAGTCTTCTAAATTATTTAATTTATGGACTGTTGAAGAAGTTGTACACCTAACCGATCATGTAAGGTGTGGTTACCAGACGTCCTGGTAGGCGTGCCCTCATGGAAAACAAAAAGCTTGCCCCCATGCGTAAACTGTTTGGCTTGCTTGGGGAAATGATGGACGAGCAGCATCCCGTGAAGACTTTTTTGATGCGCGAAGGGCGGCATAAATTAGGGCTAGAAGTGTAATGTTTGGCTGCGATGTCAAGTTGCGCTACCGGCATGTTCGAAAAGCTATCATGTAAATTTTAGGTCACATAAACATTCTGAAAACAGCCGGTATATTTTTCAACAAATGGCTCGCCTAGACGATACCTTACGGTACGTTTGTGTTCACCACAATAATGCCGCGCCAAACACCCACGGTGTGTATCTTACCTCACGGCTTACTAGTTGTACATTACCCGCTAATGGGCTATGTACGTACTATTTCGGATAAACAATTTCAGTAATGTGACCGAAAGCCTTCTGAGGAACGCCAACAGTCGCCTGAAAAGGTGAATACAATCAGACACTCAAATATGCCATACAAAACGTGTCCCGTTACACCGAGTAGGTCACGCGAAACTATATGATGAAGCGAACTAGGGAGAAACAAGTACGTTCTGAACATTGTCCGTCGAGTGATTACGTATGCGCGTTCGCTCATTTTAAGGCAGTTTGGACTGTGACCCCAAAGAGTGCACTATTGTGGTGCTGTAACACACAAGATGAGGTCAACCTATGGCAAGCAACCTGCAGTTCATGTTGCAAACAACAAGGTGCTCCCAGACGGTTGAGACTTGTGCTGTGAAATACACATACCCCTTCTAGCAGAAAACCTGGCTTCCCTGTATCCATTAATTCTCTGTATTTAGAGATCAGATGGTTCCGAACAGCGGGAAATATCTTTCCTAGATGTTTTCTGGGGTTGCATCTTATCTGCTAACTGTGAATGGCGGAT
>NW_008753479.1:2295-2836 GCF_000715545.1 Opisthorchis viverrini | reverse complement strand
CCACTGGCCGCCTGCTGCATTTCTGGTGCACCCGCTTGTAACACAAAACAGCGCTGGCTCTTTAATTGCCCGCTGCACTTACAACTATTGCGTAATTATCCCAAGTGTATTCATCCAGCGCATTCTCAAGTACGTTGGGTCTTGAAAATCGAACAATCACCAAGTTCTGATGAAACGCACATGAGAGCACTCGGAAGAAATAAAACCGAGATAATTTTGGCAGAATTTTGGAGTTTTTGGAGTTGCGAGTTTTACGGGTAGTTAGCCTGACCCGCCTACAAGTGGCCAAATTTTCAAGGTCATCCACCGCGCTTGAGTTGCATCTCTTTGCCGGTTTACGGACTAAAGCACGAAATCCAGCGTTCCGCGGTGTTTTTTAAAATCGGGACTGTAACGAATTTGAAACCTGACTGTACCTGACTGTACGCCTATCATATGACATTACGAGTGCCTCTCCCTTCCTCTCTTCCCCTATTGCAGGTACCATGGACGAGTCACCACGGGCCCTGGACAGGGAAGAGTATCCCGCCTGCACACCCCC
>NW_008753479.1:0-1149 GCF_000715545.1 Opisthorchis viverrini | reverse complement strand
TTTGCGACATAGATGCCTCATTATAGTAGGATCGTGCTTGGATGCGTTTTCCAGGAGTTTACCAACTCGTTTTGCTTTCAGAAAACTCTCCCGGCGTAACAGTGTTTTGTAAAGTTGTAAAAATAGTCTTAATTATTAAGCACATTTGCCAGGAGCTTTGCTCCCAAACCAGGTGGATTGTAATCGCGACAGCGAGCTCCCACGCAGAGTCTTCTCAGCGGGTGCCACATAACGGAACACGGGAGGTCAGACGGTGGCACACTCATTATTTGTTAATAGTAGGATAGGATCTTATCCCCCTGTGCGTTGGAAAACAAATTCCTTATTAGGTGCTGCCTTTCTGGACCGAAACCTGATCAATCAACTTAGTAGTTTCATTTCTCAGATTTTCAGGAGAATCGCATTCGATATTTATGCAGTCTAAAAGATAAACGCAATTTCGAGACAAAATAAATTTTGATGTAAGCAAAAACACCGTATGATGGCAATAATCGTCAGTCAATAGATGCGTTAGTAACACCAACATAAAGGTCACTAAAGCAGATATTAATGCCGGAAAGTCAGAAGGTAACTTTTTAAACCTATCCCTCGTTTAAGACCCACAGCACTTTGGTGAATTTTGCACCTAACAGGTCTACTTTTCCTCCAAAGCACAATATTAGAAAAGCATGATCTTCACAATGTGGTGCATGGTAAGACGTTGATCGTGCAACCATTCCAATTTTGTCCGATGTGCTTTGCAATTGCTCCAAAAAACGAAAATATATACCCGTTAAATTTGTTGTTGCTGGTAGTTAATCTCTTACTGACAAAGGCTCTGCAGCCATAGCAGCACAGTATCTGGCGTTTATGGTATGCCTGTTGGTTGAAAAAATATGAATTCACACTCCCACTAAAGACTTAATGTTGTCTATTCGGCTGGGCTAACCGCGGATTTGCAAAATCCACAGTTAAGTTAATAGGATAGAGTAATTCAGAGTAATCCACGCCCCAAAAAGCACCATTCACTCGCGCTGTAAGGTGGTCGCAAACATAAACGATGGCCAAAATAATCACCAAACTTTGCTGCTTATCCTTGTGACCAAGCGGGTTTAAATAATAAATGGTGCTATGACGACTGATAGGGCAATTCGGTCACTCGTGAACATA
>NW_008753478.1:0-2838 GCF_000715545.1 Opisthorchis viverrini | reverse complement strand
TTGACTCGAAAGCAACAGGAGAGGTTTCGGCATGGTAAGAGATGTGTTGACCAAATCTTTACACTCCTTTAGATACTAGAATAATGTTTATAATGATTATAAATGACCCTAAAAGAGCTTTTGACTCGGATGACCGGCGCTTTTCTCGCGACGCATTTTCCGAGCAGGGTCTGCCCCGCAAACTCGCAAGAACTATAATTTTCTTGCGTTTTTAGACTTCTAGGTGCATACAACTATGAGGACCGTAAAAGCTTTAAAGCACGAGAGTTTCCGTCAGGGGTGCACAATCTTTCCGTTCTAACTATCTCGTAACTATTTCGTAGTCTATAGTTAAATGGGTCGAGTGTGCTGATGATTCAAAGCCCTGCTGTTCAACTAGCTGCTGACATAAATATTGTTCATTTGAAATATGCAGGTGGCACCGTCCCCATCTTTGAATAAGAGTAGGCACGTGCGTTTATTGACGAACTGACCAAAGACTTCCAGTTGATCGGAGTGCACATTGCGCCCACAAAAAATGGGGTCAGGTTTTTGGACATCCTTTAGGATAACAGTGTCCACAAAAACAGTTTAATTATAAAAGTATTACATGTTAGTCTCGGGAAATTTGGGCTGAAATTTTGAGCTCCCTCCGCCACGTTGCACATCTTTTCCAAACCGACCGCGCTTCAATCCTGTATGTTAGTTGCACTTTGTTGTTGCTAACGGATTGACGGTTCCCCAAGGTCGCTTTTTCTTACTCTTTCTCTGTATATATATAAATATTAGACGATGCTCTCAGCATACTTCGCCTATGATTGAGGTAGTAAAAGCTCTTCTGGGATAGTCCGGTCTTCTGCCGTCTGCGCTAGGAGTGGTTCGGTTCGCGTCATAGCTGGGGAGTTGTAGGCTCATACTTTGGTCGCCTATTGTCTTTGTTCGCATCCTTCTGAGCTAACCTCAAACCACGGCATTATTCTTGTAAGGGTACGGATGCCTAATCGTTTTTATTCATCAACATACTGCGCTCAATAAGAACAGTTGCCCTGCTTCTACCAATGCAGTAAAGTGGCATCAATTTGCCCTTTCAAAATTGACAGCACGTGTCTGAGTTGTCTCTATTTTTTGTGCACTGTGAACAGTTGCCATGCTAATCCAGAACATTCGACACCAAAGCATAGGACGGCTAGCGAAAGAATTTTATATGGACTAGTGAGGGTCGGTTCAGCTACACGTATAGAGTAATTAGAGAAGAATCCACAGAGCCAACGAAGAATATGCTTGAAGTTGTGGGGAGTTACGGGCTAAAGTGCTTGTATTTTATTGACCCATATACATACATTGGTGCAGCTGACATGAATTTGTGTTATACTTGTTGGTCTGTCCGCAAAGCCCTACGAGTGGATCGAAAACGGTTCCTCCTATATCGAGGGCAGCTCGTCAATGTAGTGTTGGGTGGCAATTATTTCCTTCTCTGTCTGGACTCATTAAGTTTCTAAACACTACCTGATTGTTCAAACACAAGTGGTTGATTAATTGATGGTTTTGGCGCGATTCCATTGCTCAACCTTGGATCTGTGTTGCGTTATGGTCTGATTTCTTTTCAGCCGGTGCAGAATGTATTCATCCCAAGAGAACTCTCGCTCCGTTGTGATCATCCTGTATCATTTTGCCCTGGGGGAAGGGTCAACTCCGCTTGGTTGAACTGTCGAGTAGCCTATTTTATCAGCAATCTTTCTTCGCTCCGATTTGTTCGTCGGCTGGCTTAAGATTGCTTGATAGCGCGTGTGTTTTACAGTGTCTGCGGAATCGTAGTCACTGACAGACTTGGTCGATTGTTTTTTCACTGAATACTAGTGACACCATTCTCTTCTTCCGCGTCGAACCCACAAATTGCAAATTCGCGCTCCAAAGCAAACGGCCCTTGAATATAATTAATTGATGACCGAGTACTTCGTGGAAAGTGACATGTTTCCTTAATGTTGCGTAATTCTATAGAGCGGTAGGAAAAAGGCTTCAGCGTAGCACATCCAAGGGTCAGTACCACTCTCCAGTTTTCACCAATTGTGGTGCTAAATTTACGTACTGGTGGATCTCGGAGCACCCGTATGTCAAATTACTGGGCGAGTTGCACTGTCGTTAGGCTAAAAAGCTTGGGTATTCCATATAAGGAAGCTGAGGCATCTCCAGGCCTTTGATCACCGCTGCTTAAGAACCGCGGTAAGAATTGGCATGGAACCGACGAATTTTGGGCGGGATGATCAGAAAACTGTTTTTGTTGAGGCAGAGGGTACGGCCCTCAGAGACTGCATCCGGTAATACAAGTTAGATTGGCTGGGTTATGCGCTTGGTTACCGCCGTCCAAGTCATATGGTGTTCTTCACGCCTAGTTTGGACTGGCAGGAACGTACCGTTGGGAGTAAACACGCATTGAAAAAGGCAGTGGATAGTGTTATGCGAGGTTAAGAAAAGGGGCTGTCCACCTTCCAGAATGGGATTTACTTTCGCCTGGCTGGAAACAATGAATGGTAATTCAACCAGCAAATATTGCTGGCAATCAGTTAGCCAGTTTTAGCCAGATTAGCTGACTGAGTTTTGGAGTTGTAGGTGCTTAGGGTGTCTCTAGCAGGCTAGTCTCACCACCTGCCACATTCTTCGCCTTTTCAATATGGTGTTTTATCCAAATGAATTATCGTTCTTATACGTCATTGCTGGCTCTGCTGATAACGATAATTATGAAGCAGCAGCTGGGATGCTGGAGTTGTCTTTAAACCAAGAACACTCAGGCCTTCAGCTTCGAAACTTATACATCTATTCTTTTTGAGTAAAGTGGACTATTTTTGCCACCCTTTATCCGTT
>NW_008753477.1:0-2843 GCF_000715545.1 Opisthorchis viverrini | reverse complement strand
ATATTGACAATGCCAGTAAGGATAAGGTGTCAAGCAGTCAAGTGTCTCTTCAAGTCAAGTGACTAGATTTTGGTGCTGGTTATTTTCCAGTTCAAAAAATCTGTTTGATGATATTTCAAACAAATATGCAGGGGTTGGTATCCACCCATTCCAAGTCACCCGGTGGAAGGATCCTTGCTTAACTGGATATTCGTTGATTGTCGTCCTCGGACGGTTCATCTGGCAAAGTCTGTGAAAGAATATCACAAGGAGGAAGTCGATCGACAATTGTTGATCGTATATGCTCAAGTCCCAATTGACTACATCTCCGACGCCGTCAAAGACAGGTTTTACGACGTCTTGAATGCCATGTTGCGGCGAGCTAAAACCTCAGATATCGTAATAGTTCCGGAGAGCTGAATGCACAAGTGAGCAGGCTAAACATATCTGAGACTTAGTTAGGATGTCGAAATGGATTAGACCCAGTAAGTACAGACAATTGTGAATAACTGCTTCAGCTGTGTGCCGACCGCAGGCTGTTTTTATGCAGTATTATCTCCTGAAATACCCGAAGTTAACTGGCCACATGTCCTTCAGCGGTGTGCCAGCCATAAACTCAAATCAATCACAGTGCCATCAGTTACCGATGGCGCGGATCCTTAAACAACTGCCGCTCGTTTTGGAGCAAATTTGTGGAGTCCGACACGACTCGGTTCTCCCTTCGTTTCCAGGACCACTTAATGTGCGGAAAAATCGCCTGGAAACTGAGAGATTGGCGGATTTTGATGTGAGACGAATTCACCAGAATCGTCTCCCAAAGTCACTTTTGAATACGCTACCATCAGATGTGAATTCATGCTGAAACGAGACCATCACCTCTGTGCGTAGTGCTTGGAATTTTGCTTGTGGCATGACATTACCATGCACACCCAAGCACTGGATATCAGACCCAACTGTGGCACCGCTTAAATCTCGGAGAAATATCCTAGCCAGTCCCGAGCATAACTCGACGCGACAAATTATCTGACGTCAAGTGAAAGTGAACATGCGAGCCGTCCGTGCAGTGCGGTGGACACGAAAAGCCAATGAAATAAAAGAGGCCCAGAAATCCGGAAAGCCCGCAAATTACTCCGTGCAACCTCTCCCCTGAAGCCATCTGTGGGCGAAGCTATAAAGGAGTTCTGATAATGGTGTGGCAGATAAGATCGCTGCACGAATTTGCAAGGCTTGGGTCGCGTTTGCTAATTTTAGACACCTATAGTGGCAAGCAGCAGAACTGAGACGTCCTCAGGTGTTCGACAATTCCTGTCTCAGGACCATAGCTCATGTTTGTTGGTGTCAGAGAATTCGCAACGAGTTAGAAAGCGTGTTTTTGGTTGTGCAACGGGCACTTCTATTAGAGAATAAGTCCAGTATCAGAAACTGAGATCATTAGGTCATCCAAACCATCGTTTGCCGAACAGTGCTGTCTTCCACGCCCAACTCAGAGTGACGTAGGCTGAGAGGTGGCCAACCATTGACCTGGCTAAGGGGTATGAAAGAAACTACGAAACGTTTGGGTGCTGTCCGTGCTACTCGATTTCCAGAATGGGAGCCGAGTGATACTCACTGCGCCCGGTTGTGGACGCTGCAAGCTATGTTTGCTAATCGACTTAAATGGCGTCCTTGTTGCCAGTTTCTATCCAGATTGCTTGAATAAGTATCTGGAGGTGTAGACACCTCGAAATGACTGTAATAAGCTAACATCAAGTCCATTCCCTATCCACCTTTACTCTTTTCTTCACAAGAAGGCTTTCAAACTAATCATGGTTGTACGGCAGCGAACGAAGCATCAGTGTTGAACACTGATGTCATGCTGCCGATCATGATGATGCAAGAAGCTATTCACACTGTTGAACTAAACATTTGGAAATTTATGAGAAAGAACCTGCTGGACTACCCTCTCCAGAGTGCAACGCTGCAACACACACCTTGCTGAGAGGCAGAAAGATAAACATCCGCAAAGCTAAGAATAAACTGACCGACAGATCTTAACGGGGCTAGGCAGACTGCATTGAATATTATCGACAGTGTCGGCGGATGTGATCACTCAACTCATAACTTAGTTGTTTAGAAAGCAAAAATAAAAAAAATTTCTTGAGGACTGAAACAGTATCACAACTATCTCAGTCCTAAGCATGGTCACTCTGCAAGAGAAGTGGACAGTTGTCCAGTGAATTTAGTTTGCGTACCTCATTAATTACGAAATAGCCTTCCTCTTGGGAAGATAATTAAACATCTCGCGGACGATAGATGGTTCGGCCCGACACAATGGTCAAGAGTTCAAATTGATGGTCGGGAGGCCGCAAGTTCGAGACTCCCTAGAGTTTCTTGAGATGTGCACTGCTAATGATCCCCATACGAATGAAACAGCTGTGTGGTGCTCTGGGCTTTTTAGCATAGACTGGTTTCACTTTATGGGGCAAAATCTGCACCAAACGTTCCAGGTCTCCTCACTCTACCAACAATCTTTACGTAGCCCAGAGGGAGAATAGAATTCATCCGATAAGTGAAATTTCCATCTGAGAAGTCCTTACTCGTGGTGCCAGTCAATACGACACCGCCTGATTAAATGGTGTGACTTAAAGTGTAAAGGCGCTATATTCCGTCTAAGTGAGAGCTGATTACACTTCTCTTCAGCCGCTCGAAATAGAAAGGTCAAGTGTTCAACTGCTAGCCGCGGGTTCGAGACCCCTCAATGGAGTTTCATGAGATGTGCATTTTTAATGATTCCCAATACTTCTTGCTTGTCAACATGGATTGGCTTCACCGACAGGATTAACTCTCCATTAAGGTGAGATGGCCCATATGGTTAGAGCGCGAAT
>NW_008753476.1:0-2843 GCF_000715545.1 Opisthorchis viverrini | reverse complement strand
TCCGTAGATGACAGAGTCTGAATATTTTCCCCCCATTTTTAATAATGAGTGTCACTTGATAAATCCGTTGTGAGTGTATGTGTTCATTGATGCGTTGGAGTCTCCCGCCCTAATCAGGCTATTACCTCAATTAAAAATCTATTTCACGCATTCCTTTGGACGGCAGGTTCAGTGCGTCGGTGATGTGATCGTGATGCACCGGCTTATAGTGAAGGAATTTCGTGGTGAATTTCAAGGTTGTGGCTATGGCACTGTTGGCTTTTCAGCCACTGTGTTCTCCGGGAGCACTTCCGATCCGCTGATCCCTCGTACTTCGAAGGCTAGTTGTAGTGTAAGTTCTTTTAACTAGAAATTCTCAATTTTTACAGATCTACATGTTATATCAGATTCGGAAGGTTCTTGCGTATTAGCGCCTTTTCTTAGTTTCATACATTCGCAGAATTAAACATACTTCCTGTACCATAGGAACAATTTCCTGGTTTCAGTGATACATGCAAACAACCTTTGAGCACCCGCCTGTAATCTTCCCTTCCTGTCTTTTTTGATGACAGCTAGACCGCTTTGTACTGCTGCTCCAAATCCGCGGTCTCTGGTGTGATTGTCACGTATGGTAAACAGATGCTCATAACAATGCAACGAACCTAATACATTTTGGTTCGTCGACCAAAGTCGAATTCAGGAGAAACAGTAGCATTGTATTAGTTGCAAGATTGTATGGATATACTACATTGTAAATTAGTTTTAGGCTGTCTGTGCATTCATTTAGCTTGTTTTTTTGTAATTACGTGGTAGAAGTGTTTGGTCCATTACTGACAATGACCGTGTTCTTTCAATAATGCTGAATCAAATTCAAGTAAGATAAGACAGCTACAGCCTTAATTTCACTCCATGTCTTTGCATTTTGTAGTTTTCTAAATTCTCACGCTGGCTTTCTGTTCTTTACCCCAGAGAGGCCAGACCGAATTGCTTGGAAGCTTTTGCTGGACCAACCCACATCTTGCATGCGAAACTAATGAGTCGAACTCAAGAGAAGTGTAGCTTCATACATACCGAGGGGAAAAATCGCAGCATACTATTCCCCAATTCACACTGGATTTGATATATGCTTCAGTGGATCGCCGTCTCCGTTAAAAGACAGTTCGTGGAGGGGCCGTCCCTGAGATTAGCGCGCGTCGAAAAGAGCAAAATTAAATGGGCCATAGAATTACGGAAAGTGGTAATTCCGGCCGGCAAATTTCAGACAGAACCACTAGAATATCAAAACATAAATCGTTTAGCGGTCACACCCTTTCGGTGCTTAGCTGCAATGCCGCCCGGAGGAAGCAAGAGAGCTGGGATGCTATCAGACTGCCCAACCCTAGACAGGGGAAGTCGATGTGGATAGGTCGAGTTCGAACACCACAGTGGAGATCGGACAGAAAGTATAGATCACCGATCTTGAGTTCGGGAGTCACATAGATGTCCTCAGTGCATGTCACCGATGGAATCCTTCAGTGTGCTCCTCCCCCAGAGCCACAAATGTGTTTCAAAAGCCGAAGTAGTTTCTCCATCAGCACTTAACTATCGTAGGTCATTTATTATAAGCCAAGTGGCGTTGGGGAATATTTGAGAGTTCAGCTACCTCAGTCTAAGAATTCTTCCGAAACGTCAAGCTGAACACGAACTTACGTCTCATTCGGATAATGTCCACATTGAGTACCGACAACTGAAATGTACATTGTGGCGCAGCAAAGAAATGGACTGGAAGGTGGAAGTCGACATCGACCAGTCTGTCATCAGACCCGTTTGTGATGTGTGTCTCAGGTACTCCCAATCTCCATGTTTTGGGAATCTATTCAGTACATGAGCATTAATGGTGTTTTGGTATCGGCCGACTCGATCAACCACTCCAGTCACGTTTAATTTGATGGTTTGGAGGTGTTTTCGCCGCCTACATGCAGACCTAATCAGAACTGTTTTTGCTAGTAAGCCGGACTAGGATTGACGCTGTCATCGAGGTAATCAAATGCAAACTTGGATCAACACTTAAGCCCGCTTATGAACCGCGGAGTCTGCAGTCTGCCTATGGCGCATGCCAATTCATCTATTCTTTGGTTGATGTTTACATGTGCCTTGAGACATATAGCCATACCTAGGTGGCTACATCCAAGGTGCCGGCTAACCCCAGCGCAGACAATTGCTGATTAAGGCGAGTTACAATCAATAGGCTCCCCGAAATGAGTTACTGTTTACTGAAACTGCATCATCCAATTCAGCTATTGTGAATGTTAACTGTTCTTAGCTTATGTAGTCCAAGCATTCTGTGGTGTATTCACCATGTCTTGTTTCCGTGTCATATAAGTTACGGGTAGGGAAATTTCACCACCACATAGTTACACATAAATCCACGCTTGAATCGACTTGAAACCAAGAGACGTTTCTCTAGTTATGTTAACCTGATGGTTATTAAGTGTCGACCAGACTAATAATGAGTCTTCCAGTGATTTTCAGTATTGTATGCTATTTTCTTTTGATAGTTCGGTGATGAAGAGCTACGCCGTGTTCGAGAGTTACGCGAATGGTTTAATTCGCCAGGTTGTCCAGTCGAGCGGGAACCCATCATTGATCACAACGACCCATCACAGTCCCTACAATGCACCAAACCAGCTAGCCTTGTGAAAAGACTTTGGTGTCTTCAACCAGAAGAGTTCACTTCTACGGAGGGTCAGGTAGGTGATGTATTTAGAGCTCCACTGATCCGAAATACCAAGCCGTGGCCACTAGGCAATTCAACATCAGACGATATAACTACTCATTCTTTTTCAGTAGCGCAAATTTAAGCGTGGTCAATCGGGTAGGATGGT
>NW_008753475.1:0-2845 GCF_000715545.1 Opisthorchis viverrini | reverse complement strand
TATTCGCAGTACAGTGAAGGAGGATATTGTTTGTACTCCAGCCCAGCTTGTCTACGGACAAACAATATGTCTTCCCGGAGATATGGTATGTGTATCCACACCCAATAAAGACCTCTCACCATCGACATATATCCGTCGATTGCAAGATCATTTGCGTACACTTCGCCCGTCCGACACTTGGAAATCCGGCCGACGCACACATTTGGATCCCGGTTTATCTTCCTGTACACATGTATTTGTCCGTGCTGACAGCGTCAAACGACCGTTGCAACATCCGTATGGTGGTCCGTTTAAAGTCATTTTTCGGAAGGACAATTAGTTTGTGATTGAGAGGAACAAAAAACCGGACTCCGTCAGTATCGACTGACTGAAAGTTGCATTCATCGATGACGTATCTCACTTAGATCCCCTACTGTAGTCACTTTACCCACAAATTACCGAACCTCAAGGATAGTAATCCCAGGGAACCCCGAACATAATACACTACGTGTTGACGATCACTAGTCACCCATCCTGAAGCAAACATGTGTTGGTCGAACCTGCAAAACTCCTGTTCGCTCCGCAGAATACACCATTTGAGTTGTGTCACATTATCGGGCTTCATTCCCTTTCGCTATTCCTGACGCTCTAGGGGGGATTACAGTAGTGTCTGCATTCCGTTGTCAAACCACACTTTGTAACTGTCGTACATATTGTATCATGACGTTTGTTTCAGTGTTACGAATACACAATTTTCCGGTGCGACATGCTGACTTCTTGCTGAACGAGTGTATATACACCCGTCGTCCTGTTTGTTGACCGCCGAAACAGTTGTCAAGATATGTTGGAAAACATAATGTTTTACGGAAGTGGTCTTGGAGGCAGTTTTCAGGATCTCTGGAAATTGACGAAGCAGTGCTGTGTAACGGTTATCCGAAAAAGCTGGGCGGATTCCAATAGAATTATTGGATGAAGCTTTGCCATTTATGGAGAGAGCCGTCGAATTGTCAAGCAACTGTCGTCGATGGAGATCAACCGTGAGACGAAATGACGTGAGGAAGTCCAGACCAATAATGGGCTTTTTAACGTAGCCCACTGTGAAAACCTACGGCAACTGACGGCGAAGTCCTAGATCGAGAGTGAGAGGCTTTTCACCATAGGTCTTAATGCTGGTACCGTTTGCTGCCTGCAGAGCATAGGCCACCGTCCGTAGGTTATGCTTGCGAGTAGGAGGAATTACACTAACCTCAGCACCGATATCAATGAGGAAACTGAAGGACTTGGAGCTGTCATATACGGAGAACAGGCTACAGGTAGAGGAGCCGGTTGCAGTGGTCGCCATTACTGGGCGGCCATGGCGGTTCCCGAATTCGAACGCTCTGCGGAGAAATTGCAAGGTCTGGTGCATCGGATAGCGCAATGGCTGAAGCGACGGTGGTATTAGCACCAGCCAGTTTGTCCACTGCACCTGGGAGAAGGACTGTGGGATCAAGACCTAAATCGTCTGCACACTATTGAGGCGAGTGCAACTTTGGTTCCAAGGAATGGCGTTCAGTTTGGCCGAAAAAAAATTCAACTTCCAACTTGAGATATTATTATTTCCAGCTCTTGAAATTTGGGCCAAGTCGGATTCGACGTCGAATTATTCTGTTCCGTTGCTTAGTTAAATTGCCATGCGAAATGCCGGTTACCAATATTTGGCTATGCAGCAGCGGTTCTTCAATCACTCAGATAAAATGCAGTGGTAAATGAATGCGATAAATATGATAGTTATCGACTGTTGAAAAGTCTTGAAAAGTTTTGGCAAATTATGTACACATGTCAGCAACAAGGTGCACCCACAACCAAACGTGGTTCTATCGGTTATTTGATTACACTTGGTTCACGCAAGCCATCCGAGGCATGCTGACTAATTACCATCTAGAAGAAATTACATGCAATCATAGTTGGCGGTAGTAATACAATCAGGTTCGCGCACCATTCCAAAGCACTCTTTCTAGGTATCACATAGAAAATGCATGAAGTGCGCTTCGCTTGGATGGTGGATGATATTGTGGTTGTTATGCAAATATTACGGAGTAAATGCATTCAACTTATTATTGATCAGAGCGGATCACGGTTACCGAGTTTCCTGAAAAAGCTATTAGTAATATCAATCGTGTTGCTTTTCCAACGAAGGTTATCACAAGATAGGTCACGATAGATCCGCGAAGTATACCTGAAAATAGCTGGAATATTTTGCTAACCGGTTTGAAGATCAAATCCGTTGGGAGAGAAGACTAGATATCTTTGTTTCTAGTGACTTCTAGGATAGTAAACTTCGCCTAGCGAAGGTTTGTCGTCCACCTTCTCAATGTAACCTTGCTCAAAATCTGAAGGAAATCATGCTGATGCCTGACTTTCCCTCCGCTTCTCATCAACGTATGATCTTGCATGTCTGAAACTTTACTAAGTTCCTTCAGACTATCAATCATGATCAAGATTCAGCGTGTTGCCAACGTGGTCACATGCAAGAAAACTTCAAATTCTGGTGGGATGAAAACTCCTGATCGAGTTGCTGCTCATCGGTGGTGTCATCGTTACAACCTCCGCATCCAAAAGGTTGTTCGCATGTCATCGATTTTCGTTTACGGTCGTCCCATCCGCTTCGGCAGGAAGTCAACTCAGCTGCTCATCGAATATATCGTACCACATGCGAAGCTGCGTCCCATTCAATATTTTGAACCTCCGAACAACTTGAAAAACCTTTAGATCACTCACATTTATTCATCTATGGAACGAGACTGAATATCAAGACCCTTGATTCTTTATATTCAAACCAATCGCCCGGATTGATATATGATATTTGTGGTCGTTGGCTTGTTCG
>NW_008753474.1:1910-2846 GCF_000715545.1 Opisthorchis viverrini | reverse complement strand
ACCTCACAGCATCTGAACCCGCTAAAAGTTGAAACACTCTGTTGAAAATCTTTGAAGTGACTGTTCATGGTAAACTGGGGATATTGGTTCTAGCTCCTGGCTGAACCGTCTGGGATCTCAACCCATAAGTGACTGTTTAGTAAACATGGGCAAACTTGTCAGCCTAGTCGTTCATTGTTCGGTATGCAAACACTGAAGGAGGACTACAATTGATGCAGTTGGGGAACGTACTGATGTGCTGTCGTTTTCGAAGAGGTTTCCGTTATCGTGAAGTACACTCATTGGCAAATCGTTTTTGTTTTCACGAGAGACTCAACTGAATCTCCCGTTTATGATATTCTACAACTGAATGTGCTGCACACAGGCCGCCTCATGATTCAGTTGGCACGATATTCGAGATATCGCAGTATAATTTCTTAAAGTAAACTACTCACAAGGTCAAGGAGTTTTCAGCAACCTTGTGAGTAGTTTCCTTTATGAAAAGGTTTCATTTATCTTCCACTGACATAATGACTTTGACGAAATAGCGACTACTGCAGCTACGGCAAAAAAATGCACTTATCAAGGATTCGGTGTTCTCTGCACTGACAACAAATTTCCGGCGCACGTTTGATGCAACCAGATGCACGTTTATATACTGGAAGATCACCAAAGAACAACGCGAATTCGAATTTAACGCCCTTTCCATGCTGCAAGAGAATCATTGAAAACAGAAACAGCTTCGGTACACTGTGCTTGTGGACTATACAAAGGCTTGTGGCTCAAGGAACAGTCGTTCTCCGAAAGAACGACGGTCCTGTCAGTGATCTCAAAACACTTCACTCAGCTAAGAATCCAAAAACATGATTTGTAAACAAACTCTATTGTTTCGGAAGAGCGTGGTAAACAAGCTCTTCTGAAATGCTGACTTCTCAATCAGTTCCAAACCTTTTCCAA
>NW_008753474.1:0-353 GCF_000715545.1 Opisthorchis viverrini | reverse complement strand
TCCATTTGTACAGTAATAAATCTCTAATTAGCATGGCATCCCGCCTTCGTTTGGATCTGCTATATAGCCACTGTTTCCCAAAATTGCAAATACATTTCGTCTGTCTTATACTTCATGCTAAAATGAAATTGCAATGTGCCGTGTAGCTAATTACCTGTGGTTGTCGCTTACATTCGGTGGGGTACTTCATCCTCTGAGCGGTGAAGATCCTTTCGGCTGCGAAGCGACAAAGCAAGAAGTTTTTGTTTGAAAGCACTCCGTAGTCCTGAGGTCCAGGACTACGGGCTATTCGAATTGGGAGAGTGTATATGGGTATTGTGGTACACCTCACAGCATCTGAACCCCCTAAAAGT
>NW_008753473.1:0-2848 GCF_000715545.1 Opisthorchis viverrini | reverse complement strand
CCCGACGGACTATTCACACCTAACATACGACGTCCGAGTGCTCTCAAGCAGTTGCAGATTTTTTGAACATGCTCTTTTCAATTCCTGACAAGATTATTACTGCTGGTTCGCATAATCCTCAAAGAGAACCTAACAACTGTCGGATCACTCGTGAGTAGTAAAATGACCTTGCGAATACGAAGTATAGGCCAAAACAAATCGAGCGTTTCGATCAGCCTGAACTTATCTGAACGGTTCAACATCATGGTCTGTGTAGTTGGTTGGTTTAGATTACTGTTAAATTGGACTCCAGATCATCTGTAGCCTTGGATCACATTACTGGAGGAGGGCTAACTCAACACTTTTCGGTCATTAGTGGGCTATGAACGATATTCCACAATGAAAATGCGGTGTTATAGACAGGTATTTACTGCCATAAGATAAACTGGTACGATGTAGTGTTTGTTCAACTCAACAATCAGCAGACAAAATGAAACAGACTTGACTCTTAAAACCTGCTTGTACACGGTGAATTATTCGGCTTTCTGTTCATGTGCATTCTATGTCTAACCGATGCATTTTGCAGTAAGCAGTAAGACACACCTGGAACCAATAGCCACTATAATGTAGTTGTAGTCGAATGCCTAAAAAGAAGCTTATGTTGAATGAATCTTGAGGAAATACACTTCTAAAGCCTGAATTGACCTGTGGGCTCACTTGAGGGAAAGCTCACTGAAGTATCCTCGGATCAAGGGCGTGCTTTCGATCGACCACTATTGGTAAGTCGTTGAAGTAGTCCAGTAACCACTGGGGTGGAGTGACGCCCGCTGGCAGCAGACAATGACGTATTGGAAGCATTAGGAGTGTTGGAGGCATTCGACTGTGATCGACCACAGGAACACTGATCCAAGTTATGGGTCATGGAATGATGCCGTGAGCCATGTTTTCGCTGTCCGGTGCCATGAAGGAGGCATCCCGAGTTTCGGGAGCCGACTGAAGATGATAGGGTTTTCGGAGGTGAAGAAGATGTCGTGAAGTTTGTTGGTGAAGCACCTGAATTGGGAGAACAAGTGGGATTTGGTGTGGCATTTTGTGCCTCTGAAGCAGAGGTTGGGCTGCCAGCAGAGATGCCGATCGGCACGGGTTGAGATGTATTGGGAGGATATATACCAACTGCTGCAGCACGTACGGAGGCCAGATTTCCGACATCATCCGCAGCACGGTTGATATTTGTGTAATCACGCCCAGTAGGTCGGAGGTCCTAAAAAGATCATAAAAACAGTGAGAAACGAAAATCGGTTAATAGCGAACAGAGAAGGTGGTAATATCGAAAGGTTGAAATCGCTCTAACCGTTGGATGGAGGTAAAATAGAAGCTCACATCTAGGAACTTGTCAGCTCAATAACGGGTTAAAACATCGAGAACATCCGAAATCCTGCTAATAGGTAAGACCACAAGAAGACCCAGCAATCTACGAAACAGCTATTCAGGCAGGAGTAATAATTCCTGAAATGGGATGCGTTGCAGTGCTGCAAAACAAACGAGTCTTTCGAATGGATGGCGATCAATTCCTCAATGGAGCTTTCACAATGTAGACTTGCGCAAAATGTGGATTCACGCACCTTAATACGACTGACTTTGTGGATCCGAAATACTTACCAGGCCACATGCTTAAAGTGACCACCTGGAACTGAGATAGTTTTGTTCCAGTTTCTAAGTAACCCCTGCCATACACTGTTATCCGACATACAGAATCATTGGCCGTATGCTTAGTGGAATATCACAGGTTCTCCGTTGCTCATATTAAGGCGGCTCCTGGTGTAACGGTGCACACCGCTGGTGAAGCATGCAAGTAGTCTATTGTCCAGTGTCCAGTCACCGACCCCCTATCTGACGGAAGATGAAGGTTACTACGGGAATTATGGAATCACTTCGAAGTGTTCGTTCATAATTGTCTAACAGTAAAAAAAAACTTCCAAGAAAGTCTAAGAGAACGCTTAGGAATGTTCACTTTTCAGAAGCTCTGTGCAAATAACCGTTTGGTTCGTGTCTGCTACTACATAACTTGGCGGCGAAGGGCTTTCTTGCTTTCACTGGTACCACCTGCATAGTGTGATCCTAAAAAAGTGCCATTTTACATTGATTTGAGGAAACCGACGGATCACGGCGACACCTGGTGGCAGGCGATTAACTGGCACAGGTAGCCATTGTTATGTCCATTGTCATGCTCCAGCAAACTTCTGAAAGTACATCCGTCGGTTTTATTCCATCTGGTCTTCAGGGGAGCAAAAGGCTTATATGCAGCACCACATCTGTTTTAGCGCAAATCGTCTGTCGTTTTTTCAGTATGCCTGGCGTCAACTGTTGACTCTGTCAAGCCCCAGTGTCGCAATGATGGTGCGGGCTACAACAGCTGAACATCACTTTCTTGAGGTTCAACTAGGAAAATCAAGGTAAAGCAGTTCAAAGAAGAGCAGCGGGTCTCCCTACTATGAGAAATTGCATTATGAGGAGACCTTCAATGCCGCGCACCCTGATCGCCCAGCAGTTGTTCGTGGCCACTAGCGCATTATTCAGTACGACCGGAATACCTTTATATATTAAGATGAACAAAAACGCAGCTGATGTGCACATTCGTATTAGGAATAAGACTCCTATGTTCTACTCGCTTCTCTTTCGGGTTAGGCTAGTCCCCCACTGCCTTGTAAAATAACAACTCAGTTTATTGTCTGAACTAAGCCTCTATTTCCAGTTGAAGCACTTATCCAAAGACGTGGCACAGACTGTCGAAAAGAGAAGGGAGAAGTTATTACTACGAAAAAGAACCTACGGATAACAACATCACTAGCCATATGACCAATGGAATACG
>NW_008753472.1:0-2851 GCF_000715545.1 Opisthorchis viverrini | reverse complement strand
CAAATGAGTGTATTTCTCGAGAACTTTTAGACTGGTTCTACTAGATGACAGAAGGGTTTGACATGCACGGAAAGCCAACTCAGTTTACAATAAAGTTTACAATTCCGAGGTTGTCCAGGGTTAACTTTAATTAACCGAGCTTCGGCGGTCAAACTATTCGTTGAACTGTGTTATATTTTTTTCATATTCTTTTACTTTTCCTATTCGTAGCACGGACAGAGTGGCGTGCCGTGACTGACTAGTAAGTCCTGTTCACTTCGCCAACGCTCACCGATTCTCTGGGATACCACTGATTAACATATTTAGATGAACCCGAGCATGTTCATCAACTGCTTCCAATTAAGTGTTGGGTGATGGGCTATCACGAGGATATGTAAAACAACATCAGGAGTGGCAGCAGCAGACAGCACTCTGACAGAAAAAATGTGAAGCTTTTTCAGCCCCTATAAGCTCTATCTTGTAATCTCAAAACATTGCGGGGGTGAAGCAAGTCACATCAAAAACAGATGCTCGCGGCCTGAATTGGAGAGTTTTATCACTCATGACAACGAAATAATACTCTGAACTAGGTGACAAAGATATGGAGAAATACTACCGACCACAGAGAAACACCCAGGGGACTAAGCAAAACAGCATATGCCGATGCAAAGGTGGAAATCCAGAACAAGTCCACTAAAGTAACTTTTACTAATCAATTAGTGCACGTTCGAAAAAAANGCACGTTCGAAAAAAAACAACCTCTATTTTGGCAGGACGGACTTTACTGTTTAATATTTGGTACACTTGTATGTAAATTTCAATAAATTTTTAGTTACAAGGCTAGCGGATCACAAAAGGCAGCATTTTTACCGGAACGGAGCATCCGATTGACAGTTCGAAAGTTTGACATCCACAGAGTCTGATACGGGGACAAGGATTACAACCGTGAGGGGTTCCTTCTATTTCATAAACATAGCAGGTGCCTACGGCATCGTGTTTTATTGTGCAGAGCATGATGCATTCGGTTATCGATTCCTGCGTTTTCATCTTTCACCAAAAGACTGTAGTTAATAGCAGTTACAGTTGCATACTTCTCTATCTGAAATCACGCGTCAGAAATATGCTAATGCGGGTCATCAAGGAAGCTTTTGATAGGTTCTTGCTGAACGTCAAATGTTGCTTCCGTCGTGAACGGGAAGTACATCTGGAAACGAATAGCCGTCATAAAAGAGAATCGTACAATAGGATTACCAAAGGGTTCACCGTCAGTTATCACTCTTATTTCTATTATACCTGTTACTACCATTACTATTATTACAATTATTAGGTATTCAGCTGGCAACTGTTCTGAAGCTCACCCATTCGAATTGCTCGGAAATTGTGTAGTCCAGCAACACCCCCTACAGGTGAGTTTAGTTGAAGTTTGCAACCCTAAGCTTGTGCTTGTGGTGTAGATACAGAAGTTAGACTTTCCGGATGCACAAGCTGACGTCTTTCTTGACAGATCTGGTTCCGGTACCACTTTTCACATTAGTTGTATGTCAAACCGTGACATTACTACACAAGTTGTTACATCCTTGACAGCCATGTACTACAGCGAATCTACTAAGGGACTTGACCATTTCGGGGAAATAGAGTATGCCCTAGTTATGATTAGGCACTTTCCAAAGCGTATCGGTACAGCGACCGATGAATAGAATGCGAAACCGTCATTAGTAATGTTGCTCAATCATCACGGGCAGTACCAATCTTTGTTTCGTAAAAACCTCGTGTTGTTCAACCATTTCTATTGGCTTAAGCGACGGAAGAGACTTCTATCTTTTGCCAGTAATAAACGTTTATCCGCCAAGTCTAACTGTTGAAACTCTATTCGAAGACAGATATTCCCCATAATTGTGTAAGTCTTTTTGAAGAAAACCCTGAGGCCTCTCGCAACAAATAGACTACATTGTCTCCACTGATATGTCCGATTGCCGTTTGGTTGCATTTGAGCTTCAGCTATATTCTAGTCATCCTTTGATACAAAGTTTACAGTACTTTGCCACAGCATACTCAGATGATATTCACCACAATTCGTGCCAGTCCGAACATAATCTACTCACATTTAGGACAGGTAATTCCATACGGCATATGGGTTGCGCGTTCAACTCAGTAATTTGCATACAATACCCTCAGTAACATCCGCCGAGGCTGTTTTATAGAAACGGATTTCTTCCTTTAAATTAAAGCCTTTAGTACATCTGAAATCCCAGCATTACAATCCATGCATAGTTCAGTGGAGATTGAGTGTTTCTAGTTTCCTTAAATTTTGTCTGAATAATTTGCTAATCTGTTCGGTTATTTATGTCTTTTAATCGCTACACTCCACGTTTAAAGCTCAAAAGCACAATAGACTACCACTCGTGTTACGACAAAATAACCCCGTTAGAAGAATCGTCATGTGCACCGTAGGTTCGCTGGAGTTTCCCAGTCAGCATCTCTCGGAAGCTTCATCCCATTGTGCAGGCCATAATCTCAACCTGAATTTGAACACCCTCAAAATTCATCTAATCTATCCGAAAAAGGAAAAAGCTCACAAGTTGCACAATTCTCCGGTCTGGGAGGATATTACTCGAGGAGGTAAGCAAAACGCGACTATGTGCTTTGAATCACATGGATGCGGGGCGCTGTACCCTCTCTCCGGAGTAGCTAATGCTCCACCGACCAGCCACGCATTAAATGCTGCGGATAAGCATCTTCCCGATAATTGCATTGATGACGAGATATCTTTGGAGTGTTTCTTGGCTTTTTACTACGGTTTTTTTTTGCGGAAAGAAGGCTCTTTTAAAGCGTCGAGTGAAAGGTGACATTGTTAGACTCTTCAGGAAAAAAA
>NW_008753471.1:0-2856 GCF_000715545.1 Opisthorchis viverrini | reverse complement strand
TTCATAAATGGTGGGCAATTTTATCTGGAAGTTGTAAGGTGAGTTGGACAGCAGCAAACCCTAGGGGAGAAACTTAATGTGACTTAAATGGTTACTAGTTCCCGAAGCACTGATATCGGCTCTGGGTAACGAGTGGTTAACTGCGAAAGAAGCCTTTGAGCACTAGCTTTGTATGCTGGTAGTGAAAGGTCAGGAATATATATGTATATGATTGTACGTGCCTACTCCTGAGAGCCACAGTTGGGTGCGTGTTTTCTGTTGATAAAATGGGCGTTGGTATGCCAGACAGAGCTCGGTACATTGATGCAAGCAGTGAGTAATGCAGAGTGTCTTTGGGCTATCCCGGAATGTTTTTTCATGAATTTTTCCCAACAGAAGAAAGGTATTTCTTTCACCATGTGTAGTTTATAGCGTTGCCAGTTAAATGGGATGGACGGGAAGAGCCCAGCCCAGCAACAACAAACAAAAAAACTGCTGTTTCGTAGGTTTACTAAATTAAAAGCCGTCCTAAGGACCACCGGGGATGGGCGAAGCACCCATGCTAGTCGATAAGAAGGAAGTGAGCATCTTGAATAAAGAAGAGCTAGTTGATCAGTAGGGCAAATGTTTCGAACAGCAGTTGTCATGGCTACCAGCTACCACTCATCTGGAGCCCCCAGATGACACAGAACTCTGGACGGTGAACGTGGAACCAACAATGGCCTCGGAAGATCATGACTGCAAATAACCTCTCAATCGTTTTCTAATTTCTAGTCTGGATAACCTCCCATGAGCGTTGTCCAAAGTCCGGGTGAAAAGGAGACTGTCCCAGCCATACCTGTCAGCCGTACTTGGGAGCAGTTGGTTCATGCCGTCATTGTGTTGGAAGAAACCGGGAGAAAAACGAGAGGAACGGGAGCGGCGGTATATGGAGGCGCAGAGTCCACCTCTGGGCAGAGCCCATTAGGGCAGCTGGCCTGGGCAAGGGCAAAATGGCTCAGTGGTTAAAGCGCAAATTTAGTGACCTAAAAAATCCGTGTTTTGAACCTGACATCTACCTCTAAAATTTCTCTGTCTAGGCCTTGACAAGTTAGAAGCATCCCGACCCTCGTGCTTTCCTCAGGTGGCATGGCAGTTGGCACCGGAAGGGATTCACAGCCGAACGGTTTTTATGTTACGTATAGATATAAGGCTCTTCATCCAGCTGTTTGATTCAGGCTCGCCATAAATTACGAGTCGTCACATGGCTCAGAAGCATCAAGAGTCCAACAGCAAGGATTCTACAGCTGGCGATTATGTTGCCGGTAACCAGGACCCCACCATCTCCCTTGAAATTTAAGGGAAACGATCTGACCAACTTACCGACCGATGATATAGTGTGTGTTTTTCCCGCTGTCAGATATGGGTTTACGTCNATGAGAGAGTTGCAATTCCTGAAATATCGCCAAACACATTTCACACTTTAACCAAACTATGACCGAATCACCCCTTCACCTCATCATCACCATCATATACTCACCGTCACCGTCATCATCACAATCATACTTATCATCGACAGCACGACACTGATGCTTTATCGCCGTACAACCCTGATTTATTTGAAAGCCTTATTGCGGAGAAAAGAATAAAGGCGGAAAAGGAAGGAACTTGGCGGCACCTTACTACGATCATTCCACAGTGCCTACAGTTCCAGACAATCACTCAGGCAATCTGGATAAAACTTGACAACAAGGCGGCCACTGACATAGACTAGCAGCCATGTGTTTCGGCTACTCCAGCCAGGTGGGGCTGAAGCAGCCCCACTGGTATGCAAACAGCGCCGACAGCATCCAAGCGTTTTGGAATCTCCTTCACACCCCTCTGCCGGGTCAAAGGTTGGCCATCTCTCTGATTTCGCTACTCTGATTTTGGCGCGAACAACGCCAATTTCCTCGCCAAACGATTATTTGGCATACGTAATACATGGTCTACCCAACACAGCTCCTGTGGCTAGACATATTCTTCGTTGGAAGTACCCGTTGCACAGCCAGAAACTCACTTTCTAACTGCCTTGTTACGAAATGCCGGCTTTCACGAGCTATGGTACTGAGACAACGATAGTCAAACACCCGAAGTCGTCTCGGTTCCGTTGCTCGAACAGGCCTATTCATACAGCCAAACAACAGTCCCATAGCCCGAGCACTGGACTGATACACATGTCTCTTGAGATTGAGGGATATGACACTTTGATGCCGTAGGTGTCTCAAATTAGAAAACGCAACCCGAGTCCTGCAGATTCTTGCGTTGAACTCATCTGTCACGCTAAGATCAGAACTAATACAACTTTCAAGTTACATAAAACGCTCCACAACTTCCAATGCCTCTCCCTGGATTGTAAATGGCGTATTCAGTGAATGCATGTCCACGAGCGTGACCTAAGCCCTTGTGAGTGCAAAGCGCATAATAAAGGATGGGTTGACTTTGGCCGGTTCATTCAAAACACCTGCGCCTTCTCCTCCTCTTCGGAGGTCGGAACGACATCGCCCGCACATTCCAGATCGACCCGGTTTTCGTCCGAGGTTGTTTGAAGACCGGGGTTTTTGAGACCTTCCAGCGTTTGTCTAATTATCCCATCAATAACGAAAGTAAATAAGAATGGAAAGAGACATCTCTGACGGACATTGCTTTGTGCACGGAAGCCATTGTAGAGCTCACCGTATAATCACACGTCCAGAAGCCTGAGAATACAAAGAGCTTATAATGTTCACGATCTTCCGGGACACTCCCAGGTGAACAAGCGTGTTAAGAAAAGACCGGTCAACCGAGTAACACCAGTAGTCTCGTTGCAACGGGTTAGTGTTGTGAATAGGTGAACGGTCGTGCAACTCTGTGTTGGTC
>NW_008753470.1:2519-2862 GCF_000715545.1 Opisthorchis viverrini | reverse complement strand
CTAGCAAGAAGTTGACAAGCCCAGGGAGGCCAGTATGGAATGGCGTGGAGACAGGGGAATCGGGGGTTCTCGAGTTAGTAGGCGAAGTAGGACCAGGTAAAGATACGTGAGGAAAAGATGATGGGGCGTACCACAATGGGTACCGAGGCAGCGTTTTGGTGGCAGGGGAGGTAGCGGAGCTCCATGGACAAAGAGTAACAGGCTGGGTTGGGCGATCCTTTGTAATAATGTAATCGATATAGTCAGGAGGTGGTACCGTGTGTGGTAGCTCAACAGAAACAGCGGGATTTAGGTCACGCGGGGTGGAAGGGCAGGGGAAGTGGTTAAGAGACAGGGAATGAGA
>NW_008753470.1:0-989 GCF_000715545.1 Opisthorchis viverrini | reverse complement strand
GAACGTTGGACGGAACCACTATGTAGATGAGGACTAAGCACGCTCTACAAACTGGCGCTAGCACTAATTAGGCCTACTGGAGAAATGAAAGTTGGCATGGCACCGCGAAAAATAGCTATCTAGTATAAAAAACTGGTAAAAGTCCTATGGATGGGCTAGAATAATGAAAAGATCTACCTGACCTTGACTTGAGGTTTTTTTCGCGCCGGAGTGGCATTCTCGCTAGTAGAGAGGGGTACGGTAATTTCGCGGGGTCGAAGTTTGGACGCCTTTGGATATTCGTTGCTAGTTTTGCATGCCAAGCATGTTGGCCTGTGAAGCTCCAGAGCGATGGTATACACGAGTAGGAAACAGGAGGCAACCAGGTAAGTGTTTGAACAAGGCTTCAAGCCCGGACTGTTTGGTGCAATAAAACAAGAGCGGTAGCGACAGACGGAGGCCATCGCGGAAGTCAGCCTTTTCACGAGCGTACCATTGATAAAGTTCTGCGAGCAAATCACATATTTTAAAAAAAACTATAATTTGTAAAGAAGGTAACTTATACGTAGAGTCCTAGTCATTAACTACTAGCGTTTGAAGGCTAGAGATCACCCCATGCAATCGCAATCTTGTAACAAACTCAAAGTCACTTTGGGCACCGGAACCATATTTCCAATAGATTCAATGGATCCGCAGGGTGTCTCCGTTAAGACGGTGTTCAATTTTTGGAAGTCATTTTCTTTGGCGCTCAGCATTCGCACAATGGATTTGAATTTTTGAAAGCTTCGACTTGTCCCTGGTGGACTGAAAGGGATGGACAATTGAGTTCAGAATTCCAGCCCCAACTTTTGAGCCTGATCTAGGCATCCTGATGTCCTAGTGATGACAGCAAAGTATCCAGCCTGAATATTTTCCAAAAGAGGAATAACTGTTTCAGTGGACAATGTAAGAGTGCGCAGCAATGGAATTACTGGTTGTGAAGAATTTTGATAACCGTGTTTACGCAACCA
>NW_008753469.1:0-2867 GCF_000715545.1 Opisthorchis viverrini | reverse complement strand
CCTGAAACAGGTGATCGTTTGGGGACACACCATGACAGTTGGCATAGCAGTCGAATACGACCCGAATATTTTCTGGCGTTTTTGGGTTAATACTCGGGTGGTGTGGGAGATACCACTGCTTTGAACTTAATGACAATGTGGGAGCATCCGCCACCCGTTCAATGTATCCTTCCTCTAGGTATGCGCGAAGCACCTTATCGTACTTTCCAAGTAAATCACGATCTTTGCCCAGTCTAGTTTTCAGATTATCTAAACGTTTTCTAGCCACCTGGAAGTTATCGGGTAGGGCAAGTGCGTCATCCTTCCATGGGAGCGGCAGCTGATAGTGCCCACTTACTAGCACCGCAACAGTCTCTGCTATCAACGGTGCTCTTTGATCCTCTAAAGAGAGACTAGTGTTCGATGCTGAAGTGTCTGCGAGTTCCGAGTTATTCAGTCGCTGCAAGTGCTTCTGGATGCCCTGACTGCACTCGCTTATACAGTGACTGACGACCTTCTGCCTCGGCCCGTTTTTCATCGGACCAAGAAACATCCAACCAAGTAAGGTTTTACAGCGAACGGCTGTTTTTTACCCCCCAGGCGCTGGTTGAAGACCCAGCGCGCTTCAGATACGTCAAAACCAGTAAGAATTCCTACATCATCTTCAGTCAGTTCGTCGAAGGCAACATTCCTAAGGTGAGGCCAGTTGCGAGCCGCTTATTTGATATATGGGATAGCTTGCATAGGTAAGCTGTCAACGACGAATACCTTGTCAATATCTATCAACTGGCTTTCATCCATGGAAAAAAACCTGATGCCATCAGCTGCCGATGTGCATCCCGTGTAACCACCCAGTGTATCAATGGTCATAGACGTGGGTTGCAGCCTGACCCCATTTTTCGACAAAAGGTCCCGCTTTACTAGCGTATGTCGGACCCAGCATCTAAAAATGCACACGTTGTCACCTTTCCTGCAGGACTGTCAAGCTTGACAGGAATAACTCCTAGGCGTGCCGGAAACCGACTACCTCGAGGTAAGGCACACAAAACTCCCGTCTTTGGGGACGTCGAAGCTTTGTTTCCGGGTTGTGATGTATGTAACAAACTATGATGTCGTCGCCCACAACTTGGTTGGCTGCATCGAACTACTGGCTTGCAATCCTTGACCATGTGGGAGTCTCCTAATCAGGCAAAGCATGCATTATGCTCCCGTGTGCATTTCCACCCATCAGTAACTTTCATAGACAAAAAGCGCTAGCAACCGGAAATTGGGTGGGGCTGTGAACATAATGCACAAGCACTTGGACGACAGTCTGCGTCTTGTCTGATGTTGGCTAGGAAACTGGTATAACCATCTTGTCTAGGGGTTTCGTTGGTAGACGTCTGCATTACAGGGGGCGTCTTACGTCCCCCTCTCGAGCCAGTTGCCCGAACCGACTCCTTGCACGGAAGCGCGTGTTCACAAACTCCGTCAAGTCTGTGAACGTTGGGTCCCGGCCACTCACAGATATCTTATCTGTCACCTCAGCCCATTTGTGCGCAAAGGCGAAGGGAAGAGAGCGCACAATTCTCTCTACAACCGCTAGTGAGTGCAAGTCTGCGACGTAACACATTTGAGTCAGCACAATTTCAAAACTGCGCATTTTTATACACAAGTCCGACAAAGACTTGGCTGCTCCAGCGGTCTGTCGCGCAAAACGAAATAGGCTTCCTAGTAGGCAGTGAGCAATAATATGAGGCTGACCAAAGGGGTTGCGTAGAATCTCCCGTGCCCTGGAGTATGCTACTTCCGGCGGGAGCATCAGGCACTCTTCAATGGCCGTCTTAGCGTCATCTTGACAGTAGTGGGTCAGATAAAGAAGCCTCTGACCGGCGTCCTGCACCTTGCTCTCAATGTGTAACTCAAATTGGCGCGTGATCCTCCAGTAATGAGATGGATTACCATCAAAGTATGATAGTTCAACCTTTGCCAGTTCCATAGCGGCTGACGCGGGAGTGACGGAAATCGCCGGTTTCGGCCCTGGGATGACCCTCTGATATCATTAGCATAATTTAGTGGTCTTTCATCTGTCTGACATTGTTTCACGTAGCCCGCTAATCGCTTATTTGAAGCCACTGGTTTCCAGACTTCATCATGCGAGTCCTCTTCGGCTTCTAGCTCAATTTTGGCTAACTCAGTTTTGCTATATGCCTCTAAGGGAGCCCGCTGAGGCTCGACCTCCCGCTTAACCCGATAATCTTGGAGCGGAGCAACCCTTAAAGCTTTCTTAGCTACACTGAATTTATGACTAGAAGCACAAAGTGACTTACAAGAACCGGGGCGCGAAGAAAACTGGATTGCAATTGTTTCCTCAGAAGCTTCAATCGTTTTTGTATCCTTGGATCCGGTTTTCTTCACAATTGGTCCAAAAGTTGACATCTTTATTTCGAACAAGACGACGTAAGATGTCAAGTACTGGAACTCTTCGAGTGACGCGTAATACCAGAACTTCCGGGTAGGCAAAACAAAGACGGAGCTGTGTTTCTATACGGTACTATTAGAGTAAGAGAAATTCATAATTTATACAAACGTCGACAGTAGATACGCGTCCAAAACAAGCAGTCCGCTTGGACTACAAAAGTACAAAGCAAGGGAGCAAACAGGCTCTCGCGTGCGACAGTCACACGTGCAAATGCAGATACAAATAGCCGGATGACCTCAAGGCCAAATGGGTGAAGTAGTAAGGACAAACAAACTCATTTCATATATACACTAAACGCAAAGATGGGGCGTGGGTTACAAATGGGGACAGAATAAACGTGGGGAATTTCATTGACAACATAACGGATGATACATGATGCAAGGCGTTTTGTGGTGTTTGACAATCGTTGTCTGAAAACCATAGCTCG
>NW_008753468.1:1681-2868 GCF_000715545.1 Opisthorchis viverrini | reverse complement strand
CATTCCGCCGACCTTCCTCCATTCGATTAGTTCCCCCGTCGTCCGAGCGAGAGCTCCCTCTAGATCTGAAGGACAGAGCTGCATGGCTGGAAATGGAGATGGCCAAAGTCCATCGCGAAATGGCTAACTTTTAGTGTTCTGCTTCCACTACGGACAGAAGATTCCAAGACTCTGTTAGACATCCATCTTATCCAGTTGACCAGGAGGGGGCCATCACCCCCAACTATCATATGACGCCTCCAAGGAATCCACGGATGTCGTCCACATTGTATCCATATCTTCCGGAAGTGCTTAACCTCTGTATGGATATGCCTCAGAGAAAGGTACCAAAGTTCGACGGTAACCCCTTGAATTACTGGAAGTTTCTGAGGGGTTTCACCAGTGGGGTTGCCCAGTACGTTACGGATCCCGCAAATCGCCTAGCCTTCTTGATCGATGCATGTGAAGGTGAAGCACGAGAAGCAATCGATCACTGTACAATACTTGAGCCAGATCACGGCTACGCAGAAGCCTGGAAGATATTGTCTCGCAGGTTCGGCAACCCCCCGACAATCGCAAGACAGTATATTGCGTCAGTCGCAACCGGGCCGCCCATCAGACTGAACGACGCCAGCTCACTACTCAAGCTGGCCGATACAATGAGGGCTTGTTGGTTGGTACTCTCACAACTGAACTACTCATCAGAGCTTAATACTAGAACATCTATAGGCGCTATTATTAGCCGCCTTCCGACTGCTATCCAGTCACAGTCGTTCGACCGGGCCTCGGAAATCCTTAGGAAGAACCGAGAGCCCAGTTTCGTCGATCTGACTGATCATGTTCTAGACAGAGCAGATGCGTTATCAGTTAGAGAGTCTTATTTGCCGAATGTTTCCCAGCCGAGTATCAGTAAGTCAGAATGCCCCCGTAGCTTTGTGACGGAACCATCGTCCGCGGCTGATAATCCTGGTAATGGAGAACATAGCCCGAAGATGTCCCGTCCGTGTGTGCACTGTGGCAAAAAGCACTACCTCAATCAATGCTCGCAATTCATTTGCTTGGACGCTGATTCCCGTGCAACGTTCATCCGCTCAGCTGCACTTTGCGAGCTTTGCCTCAAGCCAAGACATAACGCGAAACAGTGCCGCTCGAGGCAATGTTGCGGACTTAATGGCTGCGAAGGTCTACATCACCCATTGCTCCATCCG
>NW_008753468.1:0-1582 GCF_000715545.1 Opisthorchis viverrini | reverse complement strand
CGCGGCCCCCGTGGAGTTTATAGAGTCAATGCACTTCTTGACAGCGGTTCAGACTGTACAATACTGAAAGAGGATATCGCCTTAAACCTCGGTCTTTCGGGATTGCCCACAAACATAAGCGTTGCCACCCTTAACGGTCAGAATGAAGTATCGACCACACGGGTCAGTTTTGATATAGATACATCGCCACCGATCGAGACGCCGCAATCTATCAAGGCGTGGGCTGTTCGTCAGCTCCCGTCGATTACTCAGACCTCACCAACGAGTGAGCAGTGGTCCAAGTGGAATCACTTGAAGGGAATTCCGTCCGAGACTGCCGGAAGCCAACCAATATCCCTCTTGATCGGGATGGATGTACGATGGCACATTGGGTGCTGGAAAGTCGAACGGGCAGGCCACACGAGCCTTACGCTAATCGAACACCACTTGGTTGGGTCCTTTTTGGGCCGGTAAATGATACAAACGACAGGCTGGCTAGAACCACCCAGCTCAGCTGCCATGTGGAAGACAGTCTGGATTCAAAGTTAGAGGCCATGTTTGACGTAGAGTTCAGAGACCCACCATCACACAAGCACTCTGCATCCCAGGCTGACGAACAGGCATCATCTGTTGCAGTCATCGCGGAGATTGACAGATGGACATTATGAGATTGCTCTGCCCAGGAAGGTTGGTTGTCCGAGCTTACCATCGAATTATCTCTTTGCTCGCCAAAGACTCGACTTCCTTGATAAGCGACTTATTAAGGACAGACATCTCCATGATCTCTATGCGTCGGCCATTGATGATTATCTGGTAAAAGGATATGCCGAGCCGGTCAATCATTGCCTGGAAACCGAACGCACTGGACGAACTTGGTACTTGCCACATCATCCGGTGGTTCACCCCCACAAGCCAAATGACGTGAGAGTTGTCTTCGATTGTGCATGTAAATTCCAAGAGAACTCTCTGAACTCGCAGCTGCTTACTGGTCCAGACATCGTGAACAGTCTACTCGGAGTCCTTAGTTTCCGCCAGTATAGGCACGTGGTCACGGCAGATATCGAGTCAATGTTTTATCAAGTAAAGGTACCCGAATCCGACAGAGACGTGCTGCGTTTCTTATGGTGGGAGCACGGTGACGTTGAGTGGGCTCCGAAGACTCACCATATAACTGTGCACCCCGTTGGCGCAACTTCGTCTCCCTTCTGCGCCAGTTTCGCCATAAGGCATGCCATCAGGAGCTATGCTAACGTGTCGAACCACGCTGACTTATTGGCAGCGGAACGGGCATTTTATGTTGATGATTTGCTGCTAAGTGCCACTTCTCCCGAACGTCTTGCGACCGTCGCCTTTAATCTATAGGCAGCCCTGGCATCCTGTGGGTTCCGATTAACGAAGTGGTCGGCAAACGAACCTATCCTCTTAGCTAAAATCCCTGTTGAGGATCTTGCGCAGCGAAACCTTGATATAGATCTGCAACCACCTTCGTGGCCCGGGCACTTGGGGTTCAATGGGACATGCCGACTGATGAATCCCTGTTCCATGTGGATATCCAGTTTGAAACTCCCACGAACAGAAGAATGCTGTCACTTATAGCCTCTCT
>NW_008753467.1:0-2873 GCF_000715545.1 Opisthorchis viverrini | reverse complement strand
GTGTGTTCTCCTGCGTTCCCTACTACACGGATGTGTGTATTCGGTTAATAACGATCGCATGTTGCCAAGATTCAGTGAACTAAGTGTTCTATGTCTATACGCAGAGTATTTCCATGCTATATGGAGTCCCTCGACATGTTTCATGGTGGGTTTTGGGTATTTAAAGCATTTCAATAAGGATCCGTACTTAGCGGCAGACTGGGAATCACAACCCACCCCACGTCCCGAAGACTCAGACCGCGCGCCGTGATTCGAACAGCTCACAAAGCTATAGAAACCGCAGCACCAAAAAGAACTTCAGTTCCGCTGGTTCATGGACCCACGGATACACTGATCGATTCATAGGATCGATGCTTTTGCCCAAGTTTCCGTTCAAAAGCTGAAGGCCTGTAGACCCCAAATGATCATCTTTCCTAGTACAAGCACCCTCCTCCGACCATTTGTGGAGTTGGATACAACGGGTTAAGTAACTAGAGATGTAGTATGACTCGTTTGGCTCCTGGCCCAGTGAACACCTAAGTCCAGTAAGTAGATCATCTGAGCGTGGTTCGACATGAATCTCGTTGATGATCACTTAATCCGCCACACTGATCCTAGCATCCAGGTAAAATCTCTTTGGGATGCTGGTATCCAATATCGCCCAAACAAGAGAAATTCAAAAGACACCACGCTTGTTTCACCCTCATCATTCTCTCAAAAGGAAAGCCGATGAACAACAATCGAGAAAGCGTCGTTAAAAGCTCCGTGTGAACCAAAGCTTCGATAGATTAGCAAAATTGGTAAGCCGGTGAGTGCTACTGGTCAGCTTAAGCATACCAGCACAGTTCTAACCTGCAGCAGTAGGTACCTCAAACCAAGGCGTTTTCACACGTGAGCTCTGTAAATCTCAAAGGGTACCGCATTTTTTGTGAAAATTCTACATCTGTTCATAGAGAAACGCAAGCAATTGCAACATTAGGTGGGAATCGCCAACCGGACAGTGAGCTCGTGATCGCATTAGAGTTGGCATCCCCGAATTGTGGTCTAACATTAGAACCCAGCAGACTAGCATTTCGGCGGAGAGAAAGCAACATAACGGTGCCATTCATTGTCACTTTCAAGCGACATCCAGGTTAATACGCCAGATAATTTCAATCAAATTATGAGGCTTAGCGGTAACGTTAAAAATGTGTCGTTTACCGGGTTCTAAATCCCGACATTCCATCAGTTCCTATGAAAAGGGATTTTAGCATCATCACCGATTTGCATATAATACAATCTCCAGGCACTCTAACCCACTGAGATGGTCTCTAGTCCCATAAATGGTTCAAAGCTTGTTTACTCAGTCAAGAGACCAGCTAAAAATTACACGCACCAATATTTCATCTGCAAAACCTCTCGAGTGGATGAAACTTTTGAAGTGAAAATTATGAATTTTCGTGCATATGTTTGGGCAAAAACCGCCGAAAGCTGCGTCATTTTTGGATTTTTATTTAATCCATCTCCCAACTGCATTTCCCGTGTGCACCAGGGTTTCAACTTGCAGTGCTATGGCTCCAGAAGTAAACACGCGTATGTTTTTTGATGAAATTTAACCCAAATCCTTCTGAACCTTCGCGGAAATTGAGAAGGCATTGGACGAATATATGAAGGATAGCGAAAGATATCTAGGCGTTACAGGTGGGTGTACCGCAAAGGCAACGGGCGACCAGGAAGCCAAATGGAAATTGAAGGAATCCGAAGAAACTAGTAAGCTGAACATTTTTTCTGACAAAGAGCNAAGAATCGGCTGTTCAGTGCGTTTTTTGTCTAAGGTGGCAGGAAAAACATCTGCTAATCACCTCATACTATTTAGAACACAACAACAAAGTATCTAAGTTTTTGTACGGACAGCTTCTGGTAAATCAGTGGCCAAATGAAGGGGTTTTTGGGCACCTGCAGGGCCCTGCTAAAGTATGGAACTTTGTCGTGTAAAGTGCGGTGGAATATAGCCAATGAATTCGACAAGATTCTTATCACTCAGGACATATACAACTTCCGTCGGAGGAGCCGGCCGGCTCTGCTGTGTGGGTACCGAATAGTTGAGTTTTAATGTGGCAGGATGTTAAACCCGGTTTCCAGGTAACCGTTCGGGTAACCCGAACGGTGTTGATCACATTGCCTAAGTGGCCCGTCTCGGATTGTGCTTGCCCTGCCAAATTGCGGCTACTGTGCAAGCAGTGAGCCGTAAGGTATGGGACAAAGTATCGGTCCGTGTGGTGAAGTGGTTGCGGATCTTATCGGAACCTGTAAGCTGGTATCGTGATAGACAAATAATACCTACTCAACGTCACTGTCCAGGCGAGCCATACGGTGCAATATGCGTCCTCTGTTCAGTGTCAGTGACAAAAATAAATGAGTGTTATATGATAGTACGTGCTCCCTGATAGCTCTTTGAGCACAGAAGTAGCATAATTTGACATCGAAGCAGAACCCTACGCACGCCGCCCACATTTGTTCTTCCAGTGTTTTTATCACAAAAGTCTTCAAGGTTGGTGTTTTCCCACCGTTAGGCGCGGGAGCAGACCGTCTACTTTTCGCGAAGTCATTCACAATCGGGCGTCTGGTACTCATGCAACTCTTGATCAGGGCGATGTAGAGTGTGAATCCACGGGCCATACACATGTTGCTTCAAAATGGCCCACCCAAGCCGGTTCGTCGCGTGTTTCAGCAGCATTTACCACAACCAGAAGGCGCCGAGACGGCGTTACATTTGGTCATCCGGCGAAGCAAATGTGGGTGTGATTACCTTCCCCTGTCTCCAACAGAAATACACGTCCGGACTCGCGAAGGTCAGGCCAGAACCGCAAGCATGTTATCTGCCATGGCAAAACCAATTTATTCGTCAGTTATTC
>NW_008753466.1:1370-2876 GCF_000715545.1 Opisthorchis viverrini | reverse complement strand
GAAAAGTTTGATACAAATTGGAGACCTTCTAAAGCTTAAAATCTTTGGCCACCAGCTAGTTATCTGCATAGGAATACGCAACGACCAGGAACGAGTTCGCTTTCACTCTCGGTTAGGTCCGTCTCGGCCTCGCAAGTATATCTTACTAGTAATATGAGGTCTCATCGTGAACTGAGGGTGGTATTGACGCGGCGAACTGCTTATACCTTGTTTGAGTGTCATCTACTGGTTAAATATATTCGACTGTCCTGGAGCAGTTCACTGATCCACAAAAGATGACTCTGGATCCCTTTGAAAAAGGTATACGGAACCCACACAAACACGACCCTACGGCATTGCAGCGACACCACAAGTGAGCTAACAAATTGATCCGGCGTTTTTCAGCTCGTATGTTCATATATCCTAGGGAAATTGATTTTTAGAAGTTTTTTCTTCAGACACCGCATCTGTCTTACAATCCGCTCCAATGCGTTCACTTTAAACCCATTTATACTTGTTTCAGCTCGGTCAATGACGGAAAGAAGATCCGGGCGAGTGAAGAAGCAGTTAGATTATGCTCATTTGGCTGGTGATAGTGATGAAGAGTTTTTCGATGATGAACCAAAAAATGTGAAGAAGAGTAAACCAACTAAGGATGACGACGATTGGGAAATCCCTAAAGATGATAATGCGCCTATCAATAAAACGAAGAGAGGCGAAAAACCGAAAGAACGTGAACGGAAGGTATCTAAAACGACGAAAAGCGTTGTTGTATCCGTGACGAAGAAAACGGAAGCGCTCGTTCAGCCTATGACCCATTCCCCAGCATCATCAGAGCCGCGACCGAAACTGATGGAAAATGTTTTAAACTCGCCTATTTCAAACTTACCTTGCCGAACCAGAGTGTTGTCTGTTGCCTCTGAACCAAGTACTCCTTGTTTTTCTACGTCCAGTGTATCCGAAAGACCAAGAATAGCTGTGACACCGACCAGTGGTCTACGACTCGGTCTTTCTCGGAATCAGAGACTCCGTTCTTTGCATCCTAATGTCCGTATCAGCTAACAGTGATTAGCTAATCCCCATTAGTGTACATATCATGTGTATTATTGCGTGTAAGTAAATACATTTTGTTTATTCTTCTAGCCAGAGTTCTCTCCGAACCACTTCACCGTCAATGTATCGCAACGTTTGTTTACAATTCACCCCTTGAAACAACTGGGTGAGATTTGGAATAAGCTTTTCCTACGCGATTAAGGTTTAGAAATCGCATAAGGCCACTACTTGATGTAGATCGCCACCTCCCGCATTGCCAATTTTGGGATCCTATACTTGATCACCACTTAACGGTTCATAATGACGTCCAAAAAACCTCCCACATTTCGATTATTGCCTGCGTTTTACTCCTTCGTACTCAAATATCTCGGTCCTGTTCTTGGGCCCATTAATTTATCGATGCGCTCCATTGGAACTGCTCCAGTTGTGCTGAACATCCTCTGAATTATGATAGGAGTGTTCAAGTTTACTTAT
>NW_008753466.1:0-1282 GCF_000715545.1 Opisthorchis viverrini | reverse complement strand
ACTGCTCCAGTTGTGCTGAACATCCTCTGAATTATGATAGGAGTGTTCAAGTTTACTTATAAGAAGAGCTCTATTACCCAATGGAATAAGGTTTCTTGGTTGGTGACTCAAAATATCTTTGTTCAGCACGACTGTTTCAGTATGATTGATATAGCTCGTTGTTACCGGAGAATGTATGGTCAGCGCGTCTGGCCTGAAGGTCGTGTATACCTAAGTAGGCGCTCATTCTGTGAGAAGCCGACGCGTCAGTTGCCGGGAGTGCAACCGCACCGCCAGAATTCCGTTTGATCACTCCTTTCGCACAGAAATCTATGTGCTCCATACCTTCCCGTTGATTTGCCGGTAAACCCGGATAAGGGAGCCAAATATTGTCTAGTCGTCCGTTTCTATCATAAGACGTTGGTCACGGTTTGCACCTGGTCCCGTCGTGACTGATAAATAAATTGCTACAAAATTTCTGGTAGCAGCAGCACGGGTAAATTTGCGCCACCTGATCATTTACCTATCTTTAGAGTCGACTCATGAACATAAGAAGTCTTTTAGTTTACTGACAATAACCTGGTTACAGATACAACATTAGCCACTGTAACAACCGTTCTTGCTGAGTCATCGGAGGTCATTGTGGAAGGTCTCTTGTTGTGCTAAAAGAAAACTATATTGGAACAACCAGACTGTCGATGTAAGATTATTCAACTCATCCAATTTATTTGCAGTTGTTAACGCCGCATTTTCCCAGGACATCCCATGCAAGCTACTAAGTCATCACCGAACAACCATCCGGTTAATTTTTACCGCTTGTCCTTCCAGTCGGGGACAAAGAAGACTACACTGGTTCTGTGATCCGGCGAAAACAGAGGAAAATGGAAAGCTTCCCATCCAATCCATCTAACCCTCTCTGGAGATGGTGTAAAAGTCACTTCAACCCACTTTGTGACTTGTCTGTGGACAAGTACATGCCAAACGCTAAACTATTTCTAGTTGTTTTGTCCTTCAATTCACCGGTCGTCCGGAATAATCTCAATCCTGATCAGCCTACACGATTTGTGAGCCAACTGAAACCCTGAATAAGATGAGTTGAATTGTGTCGTTTGACGTTTTGTAGAGGCAAGAGAACTGGTTAAGATGTTGGGAATGAGAAAATATGCACCGACCAGGTATACACTGAAACAGACTCAGGACCACTAGGCTCTCGTACCAGTAGGATCTATCTATTTTCGTGACAACCTCACCCGTATAACATGCATCCCGAAAGCATTAGCCTAACCCAGATGTACATATTTCA
>NW_008753465.1:1826-2877 GCF_000715545.1 Opisthorchis viverrini | reverse complement strand
GGTAAGAAACAACATATATCTGGGTAAGCCATTTGAAGTCTACGGAGCAGCAAATTCTGAAAATTCCAAAGCATAGATTGCCACCGGCATATGACACTTGGAGGATAGTGGAGCTTCCTCTGCCATTGGGTCCACACTTTCGGCCGAGCAGGGCTCGCCCTGATGCTTGGATGGCCACGGGACCAGATATTCTAGCCATTCCCGTGCGGAAAATGCTTCCTGGCCGTAGCAGGCCGGAACGCGGGCGGTAAAGCAGTAAAAATATAGCATTCTGCATAACAGCTCTCATTTGGAGTTTTTGACGTGGCTTTGAGGTCGGCGGATTCACCGCTATGGCCGCACTGGCTTCCTGATCCTGTCTGTCTAGCGTCCGTGAACGGGTTTTAAGCAGACGAAGCAGCTTGTCGATTTCTTGCGATAGTACCGGGAATGAAAATATCCGGAACAATCTCTAGAATCACTTCATTCGGTCAGCTAAGGGGAATTTGCGTGGTTGTTGCCTACCTGGTTTGTCTGCTACGTCCGCGCGTCTGGACAATCTCGAATCCGGCAGAGCACTTCGCCACTCCGACTGGGGATTCGCCCGGGAGTCACCTTAGTGTGTCTGGGTTGTAGTCGCAAACCAAGACTTTTGAGGTTCGCTGAAGGGGCGCATGGCTGCGCCGTGGCACCGAATAGACTGGATTTCCAGTTTCATGTTGTGGCGATGCAGTTGCCTCTCTTGTGGTTGCACAGTGTCGTGCAGCGTTCGAAGCGTCCTTGAAGCCCCTGTAGATGACGCTGATCAGGTGGATTTGACGGGCCTAACGGCACCATTACAAAATCTCTTCCGACAGTCTCCCGTTTGTGAAAAGCACGCTTCATGGTGTAAGCTATGCGTTTTTTGGCCCTTAGACTGCGGATAAAATGGCGTCGATCAGATATGTTATACCATAATCTAGACACCGATAATGAAAACCGACTGCAGTTGTGGGATACAATATACTCTGGAGTTTAAAGACGACTGAACAGTCTTTAGAGTTTCAGGACTAATGGAATTTGTGTCGCTGTT
>NW_008753465.1:0-1614 GCF_000715545.1 Opisthorchis viverrini | reverse complement strand
GAACCCAGTAGAAGTAAATACGAGGGGGCCTTTATCCTTTTTGTTTCCGAATGCCCTTTATAAAGTTGATTAACTACGGTTTGTTGTGGTTCATTTGAATGAAAACCCATTTGGAACTTCAGTGCGTTCATCGGCTAGTGGTAGGGCAAAACGCTGGGCGAATGTAGGTCGTGGCAGGTACGCGGTCACCGTCTGTGGTGGTACTTGATGACCTGCTGTAACAAAGGATCTTGGTTGGTAGCCTGGTGTACCACATCAACAGGCATAGAGAGAGCGTGGACTGAATCCTATAAGCATAAGGGCTCACTCAATAAGACGGTTGGCGGTTCAAGTCGGAGTCCAGTTCTTCAGGCTTGTGATTAGCTAATAAGATTAAATGAAGACCAAGTAAGGGACTTTGGAACAATTTAACTCTATTACCACGGCTTCTGTTTCTAGTTGACCGTAGTTATGCTTGAGGCTGTATTTGAAGCATCCGACGCCACAAGTATTTGCAGTGACGGCTCTTATTGAGCGGGGAACCAATCATAATTCAGCATGTATTTGACCATCTCTACCCCTCAACCATTGTGAATGGCTCGTTCATTGAACCCCGAGGGCTATGCGTGGCGGGCAGAAGCAAGTTGTATTTACAGACGAAACTGAGGGAAGACCTGGAGTTTGTTACGTTCGTGGGTACTGGCGTACGCTTGGTGGCTCCGTGGTAAGTGATGAAACCGGGATACTTGGTCGCATGAAAAAATTACCCTCTTCTCGGCACACCCTTAGGACATACTCTTGAATATGACCGAGTATGTAATCAAGGTGCTGTCACAAAATGCTTGGGATAGAATACATGGCAGTGAGGTCATCTAACTAGCAGGTAACACCAGAGCCATTCCCGAGCGTTGCATCTGCGATCTGTTTAGGTGCGGCTGACACCCGGTATCTAATCGCATCAGGGCATATTGTAACGGTCAGTGGCGCGTATCAGTGGCCAAAAGTTCTTGGTACCATTATTCAACCTCACCCGACAGGTAAACCATGATAGATAACCTTCACAAAATGTAACCGTTTTTCAGCTTCACGAATGAGTTTTCTGGAAGGAAACTAGGGTAGTGATGAGCATCCATTACAGGTCTGAGCTTAATGGAGATGTTCGCAAGGAAGCGGATAGTCCTCTTAACCTCCTTCACCAAGACGATCGTTGCGGTACATTCAAAGTGGTCAGCCGGTTGAAGAGAATTATCTTGTTATAATTGGTTTAGTTCCCTTTATTTGTGGCCCCCGAATTAGCGTAACAGGAAATGTGTTCGTTCTATAGCACTCAGGCGTGCTCACACGTGACGTTGCAACAATTATTGGTCCCTTTCCGTAGGTTCAGCTTATTGATCCAACCTAGCCATATGAAATCGATTTCGGACATAATATAATTAGCGCGTTGTCGAGCCAATAAAGCTTGTGAAGCAGTCAACCTGATGCCTGAAATTTTACTGGTCCAATGTTTGGTCAGGTTCGCGTGTGGCTTACTAGTTTGTTGCACGTTCATTCGCCCAGCAGCGTGGTATCAGGCACCGTATCAAACGAACCGTTGATACAAACCGTCACGGGCTTCCTTTGGCAAGCAAAATTTAC
>NW_008753464.1:1038-2879 GCF_000715545.1 Opisthorchis viverrini | reverse complement strand
GGCTGCAGACATTTCTGAAATGTTCATGTAAGTAAAGGTTCCCGAAGGTGACAGGGGCGCGTTACGTGTGTTATGATGGGACTCGGAAGACCTGACCGGTGAACCCAAGCAATTCCGAATGACATCTCATCAGTTTGGCGCCACGTCCTCACCAATTTGTGCCAATTTTGCCTTGAGAAAGACAATCTCAGACTGGGGGTTGAATTGCATGACTGAAGTGAAACAATCAGTGGATAGATATTTTTACGTTGACGATTGTTTAGCATCACTTCCGGATGTGAGCGTGGCTCAAGGATTTGTGCGTGAGCTAAGTCGGGTTTTATCAAAGGGCGGTTTCCACTTAAGAAGATGGATATGCAATAGAGAATCCCTCTTGAGTGAGGTGTGTGTGTCGGATGTCTCGTCATCGGTGCTCTCCATTGAAGCCTTTCAGACAGTCGAAAGGACGTTGGGTTTACAATGGGATGCTAAAGCGGATGAATTCCGCTTCACCTTTGTTTTTCCCGATCGACAGCTCACTCGAGGAGGAATACTCACTTCGATCTCCTCCTTGTTTGATCCCTTGGGTTTAGTAGCCCCTTTGCTTTTGCCAGCTAAAATACTGTTACAAAGCTGCGTAAGAAGCAATTACATTGGGATGATAAACTGGGTGACGAGGACTCAGAGGAGTGGCAGAGATGGTTGGAAAGTATGAAGTCATTAGGCGAACTGAAAATACCCCGTTGCGCGAAACCTGTCTACATTTATGATGCAAATGTAGACTTTCATATGTTCACTGACGCCTCTGAAGTGGGGTATGGTGTGGTTGGGTATTGTCACTGGTGCGTCGAACCCGAGAAATTCACATGCATGCTGGTATACGCCAAGTCTAAAGAGGCACCTTCGAAATCTGTAACAGTGCCGAGAATTGAGCTGAATGCCGCGCGACTAGCCGCAAGGGTGACGGAAGAACTGCGGAAAGAAGCAGGGTTTGCGTTCACAAGAACAACTTACTGGACGGATTCAACTATAGTGCTTCACTATATACGGAACACTGTCACTCGCTATAGCACCTTCGTGGCAAACAGAATCTCTAAGATTCATCAGTTGTCGTCACCCGGTAATTGGCGTCACGTATTGAGTGAGGACGATCCGGTAGACTTAGTCTCTAGGGGAGTAAGTTCTCTTACTGCTCTTCGATATTGGTTCAAGAGACCGGCATTTCTGGAAGCGTCCGAGGCCCAGTGGCTACGCTACGAACCAAATTTCATACCAGAAGAAATAGAATCGAAGACGAAACGTGCCTCGGTTAACGTGACTGCTGCTTCGGAACCAACTGAGTTGCATCAATTAATGGAAAGGTGTTCCGATTGGTTTAAACTTCTACGATCTGTGGTATGGTTGACAAGGTTTAAAACATACCTGATAATGATGGCAAGCGGCTCAACTGAATCCTCACTGAACACTGGAGGATTGAAACTCACAGAAGTGAGGCAAGCTGAGTGTGATATTATTCGCATGGTTCAGAAGACGGTATACCCAGAAATCATGCTGAAATTAGAGCGCGCCGGTAAGGATGACGAACGATGTGTACGCAACCACAAACTGACACGTTTACGCCCGTTATTGATAGATGGCTTGTTATGTGTGGGCGTTAGGTTGGATAACCTTTTGTGGCCGCGTGTTGCTAAGCATTCTATCGTACTACCCCCGAAGCATAACGTCACCAGGTTGATAGTTTGAAACGCTCACGTGCTGAATGGGCACTGTGGACTATCGCATACGTTAGCCCAACTGCGCCAAATATATTTGGTCGTTCAGGGCGTATCGATGACTAAGCGGGTGCTCCACAGTTGCTGGAC
>NW_008753464.1:0-956 GCF_000715545.1 Opisthorchis viverrini | reverse complement strand
GGGGGAAAACGAGCAAAGAAACGAAACGGTGTCGTAATAAACAGATGCGAGTCACGTTACTCATAAGTAGTCGGAAAACAAGGAAAGTTACCGCTGGTCACCGTTGATTCGCAGGCGGAATCATCAAGCAGTAAAGCGCCACTTTCACCACAGGAACGTCTCATACGTTCCGTAAGATGGATACTAAAATCGACAGTAAATGAGCAGAATGTGAACGACGAAGAACTAGTAACGTTTCTTACGGAAGCAGAGCGGTTAATGAATGGAAGCCCTATTATGCCCAATCAAACCAAATATTTTGACAAGCCGAATTATTTGCTCATTCTCAATAATAGGATACACGGAGTTGTGCCGGAATGTATAACAGAGAGGTATACGAGAGGCTGGCAGCAGGTGAACTACTTAACTCAAGTATTATGGAAGCGCTGGGTGAAGGAGTACGTACCTCTGCTTCAAGAGCGGACTAAGTGGCAGAAACCTAAAAGGAGCTTCAGGAAAGGGGATGTAGTCCTGGTGCAATCAGGGGCGTTCTCTTGGGAACAGTGGCCCGTAGGCGTGGTTGATGAGTGTGAAACGTCAGTTGACGGTGTAGTTAGGACCGTAGTTGTACGCACACGAGAGGGTAGGCTAACGAGGTGCGTACGTAAGATCAGGCTGATTGAGGGTTGCGAGTAGGGGTGGTGTAAGGAGATGGGAACCGCGCACTCAACTCCCCGCAGGTGATGGGTTTTCTAGTTGTACGCACACGAGAGGGTAGGCTAACGAGGGGTGTGCGTAAGATCGGGCTGATTGAGGGTTGCGAGTAGGGGTGGTGTAAGGAGATGGGAACCGCGCACTCAACTCCCCGCAGGTGGGAGATGGGTTTTCGAACTCATCAGATACAGAGAGACCACTGGAAAACTGGTTTTTGCCAGCAAACGTGCACTGCTTTTAGCAAATAATCAACGTGCACTACG
>NW_008753463.1:0-2882 GCF_000715545.1 Opisthorchis viverrini | reverse complement strand
CTCATGGTTCGTCTGGTGCGATATCCGAGATATCATACTCATACTGAGATATCGCCAGTATCTTACCAACTGGAATCTGGTGCACCACATTCAGCTTCAGAAGAAAATCATAAACGACAGCTTCAGCTAGATTCCAGGTGTCCCTCTCGTCAAAGCAAAATTGCTATGCGGATTTTTGTACTTTAAGTTCAGGTAGAACATAGAGTTAGCAGAACTCGCTAGCTGCACCAAGCTGATGAAACTCAAGAAGGGTGAAACCGGTCCTGGGCTGTCGAAGAGCCTTCAGCAGCCTTATGAGTAGTGTGTTACATCAGCTAGTTTAGTCTGAAATCGGAAGATTACGGAACAATATGACACAGAACGGCTGCTATGCATTTTAGGATGACGACACACCTGGGCTAACAAGTCGGAAAGCGGTGATAAGCGCATCTGTTCTGTGACTTTCAAGAGATCCATCTGACATCCATCTGACAGGTATTATTGGGGAAACGATGCTGGACCTTTGCTTTAAACTATTTTTTCTCATTAACTATCCTGATATGGTAGTCACAGACACGGATGAGAAAAGTGACGAGTAATACTTGTTTTCTTTGCTTAGATAAAATTTTGTCTTACACACCGTTTCACAATAGTGTCAAACTATCAGTTCCCATTATTGTGACGGAAAAATTGGCAAAGTACTGTTTAGAAGATAGAAGTGATGGACAAGTTCCCCTCTCCTAAGGGAACACCGTCACCACAAACCAAAGTATCGCCGTAACGGGCTTTTTCATACCTCATGGGAAAGACTAATGTGAACACTGTCTAATACGTTCTACTGATGGTTAGAGATGATCCAGATGTTGGTGGATATCTTTAGATGCCTCTTATCTGTGATAACATGATTTATTTCGATCTAACTGGATACTCCTGCAAATCAGTGACCTTATATGTTGTGACTGAGTAACCATTCGAATAGCAGGAACGACCATTTGATCCACCGGAAATTAGTCCGGAAAAATAAACCAACTCTGTTCCGATAAAATGCTTCCTACCAGCCGATGCTAATAAACAATGAAACCGCTCCCTCCAAAGAGATAGACCAGTTCGAGAGAAGGCTGTTAATTCCGATGACATTTTAACTGCTGCTGGCTTGGCCTAACGTCGGAAATACCGTCGCTGAACCAGAAGTGATGTCCGGATCTGGCTTGTAGCCATGTGTTCTTCGTGGGGGCTTGGTAACAAGTAGATTACCAAACAGTAGGGTCATTGCTGAAGCCTTTCAGCCCGTTAAGTAAATTGCGGGACGTGAGTGAAGCTGAATACGAAATAAAATTAAGTCTCATTGGGGAAACTAAAGGAAAAAATAATGGGAAACACCCGATGGAAACGTTCGATGCAATACAATCTAGCAACCAAATCAAAATGTTTCCCACCTAAAGCGTGGTATGGTGGAGGTATGGAACCACACCACACTCGCTTGAGAGGGGCACTTTCGGTGACCAGCGGTGAAGACGTATAGTGGAAAAAACAGTGCGCGCAAAATGAGGCCAATAGAATAAGTTGGCACGAACTGGTGTGGTGGGCAAGATCCAAAAAAGGAGAGTCATTGTCATCTGACAGGACAGAAGACATCGGGCGTCCGTGATACCAGTCTAATCCATTGGATCCGCCGAAGAAATCCTCAGTTTCCCTGTTTCACCGGTGGCACAACTTATTTGAGCATCTCCTCCATTCAAAACTGGAATCTGTAACCACAGACGAGCTCAGCCAGTTTGAACATACACCGCTGAAGGATAAAAGTATGTGATTTTGTCGCGTGAAGTATGCCGTGGTGGAAGCGAACACTGAGAAAGGCCCTATTTAAGCGGTTTCTTAAATCAGACAAAAAACGATACTAAAACCACGGACAACAAGTTAAGCGACGTATCGGCGGATGTTGGTACGCGCGCTATCTCAGTGGGTTACTGGCACACGACCACAAGCAGTCCCCGGTGGATCTTATCAAGCAACTTCTTGGTACGTATACCCCATCCTGAGTAGAGAGGCAGCAGACTAGAGCTACAAAGGGGATGGATGCATAAATGAAGAGGGATACGATTTTGTACCCTCGAATCTTCCTCTATGAAGAACTCTGCACGGAAGAGATTCTGAAAATTTGGATAGTTCTGTGTACACACTGCTATTGACTTTTACATTAAGCGAACTTTATTTCAGATACCAACAACTATTATTGCTCTGGTAACTGCTGATCATTGATGGGTTAGATTATCAGAGTAATCGACCGGGATATCATCAAAAACCATTGTATAGTTTCATGATTCACTTTGCTGTTATGACCAGTTCTACAATCGGTAACTTAAAACAGCTTCACATAAACAGCCGCAAGAGTTTTCACGAAGGAAACTACTCACAAGGCTGCTGAAAACTCTTCGACAGCCCACGATTGGCTTCGCCCTTCTTGGGGCTCATCACCTTGTGAGTAGTTTCATTTATGAAAATATACTGCGATATCTCGAATATCGTGCCAAGTGAAACACGAGGTAGCCTGTGTGCAGCACTTTCAGTTGTAGAATATTCTAAACGAGAGATTCAGTTGAGTCTCTCGTGAAAACCAGATTGGGCCGCAAGAGTTCTTCAAAGCATGTTCATACATAATCATTTTGTCTACCGTTTTCGTTTGATGGGCTTGATCAAATTAGATTATTGATATAGAACCTAGCCCAATTAGGAATATTTCTGTTCACCAATATCTCTCTTCTTAGCATCAATCCCCCGTCAAAAGAGCTCACTCTAACACCTGACTTCACGTATGCGTAGAAACTGAACTGCCGTGGATCCAAGAAAGTGACCTAAGAGAGTGAATAAGATATTACTTACTGAAAGAGCAGCCACGGCACTAC
>NW_008753462.1:0-2886 GCF_000715545.1 Opisthorchis viverrini | reverse complement strand
CAGCTAGGCACCGAAGGTCGCTACAGCTGGACGGTACTATACGACCAGGTTTAGAACATTCGCGTGACCTGTATCAACCGGCTCCTAAAAATCTACCGGTCATCCCCACCCACTCGAAACCTATTAAGTGCCTTTGTGCAAAATATTGCAGTTCGAAACCAGGTAATACATGTTAGAATGCCAAGCAGTGCATTTGTCTATCAAATCCTGAGTAAGGTTCGAAGAGTTCAAGTAACCGACCGAACCATCGTGAACCACCATCCTGTCCGCTGCGGTAGGATTATGAAGAGCGTAGAGTGTTCGTTCTAGACACACCAGATGGGCCGACGTTATGCGACGTCATAACCGGGCGTTCGTCCTACTTTGGCGGCCACGCCCAGGCAGTCAATTTAGCCTCGCTTGACACGCATCGAATGACAGTTCTTCACGATTTCACAGGCTTTGCTGTCCGACTGCGATTTGGTTTACTATGACCTGTGGCAGTGGGTCACAAGCGAACGTCTTACATACGGAAGCTGCCAATTTACGTTCTATAAAGTGGACATTTTTTACAGGGGACTAGTCACCAGTCTGCATGTAATTGAGCGTTTGATCCGACGAGGAATTGTAAAACGTGCGCTTTCGGTAAGGCTTTACAGTGTAACGAAGGCAGATTCACATGCATTTGAGTTTCTTAACACATTCGACTCATAGATTGTTTTGTTTATTGTTATCGTCAGCGACGGTTTTTTAATCTCAAGACATACTGTGACCCTGGCATTCTAGTTCGATTTGGATCAATAATTTTTTTCGGAAAGGTCCGTTAAATCTCATGCACCAGGAGTTTTGCTATACGATCTTGAAGTGGCTGTCTGCGGCGTACCCCTTGAAAGTCTTGTTAGCTGGAGTTTGACTGTTTGCGCGTAGAATGTACAATCGGTTCCTCAACAATTAGCATGTCTAGCACCTCCTCTTTTCCTTTCTTTTCTCGTCCACAGATTCCATTGATCCGCCACTGTGGATAGCACCAATGATTGCCTTCCTCCCTGATATTGGTCTTCAACGAGCACTTTTGCGAGTGCTCCAGGGTCAAGGGGCGCCCAGGTTACCTCCAGAATTGCGGCAAGAAGGACAGGCTAGTCGTCGGGCCCGCGAGCCGCTTGTTGCCCCACCAGTTTGGGCGAAGCAAGTCGTTAGCCTGCTGCAGTGTTGTCGGACATGTGGTCAGGTTTGTCATACTGCGACTTTTCTCTGGCTTCTTTGTGTGTAGAAAATACTCGTTGGATTCTTTGGCGCGATATGGCCCCGCATTACTCACAATAGTATTGGCGAACATGAAATTTTCGCTAACGTCGGAAATAGTTCTACTAGACGTTCTACTTTGTAAATGTAGGCATTAGTTTTTTCTTCACGCAACACAGTACTAATAAGGTTTCCTAGGACTCCTCGACAGTCCGATTTCACCGTTCTTAGGCCCAGTCTCCGAGTGACCGTCAATTTTATGTTCTACTCTAACTCAAGTTAGCCTACAAACGAGTGTATTTCGCTAATAAGCATAGTGTATTTCTCCGCCCACATCTCCCCTCTCAAACAAAATGCTGTCTGTTAGTAAAGCATCGGTGTCTACGTTGATATTGTAGCTGTCCATAGCGATGACTATTGCAAGCGTGCTATGTGCCCACTAGTCTGTTAGTTTAGTCATTCTGGAAACTGATACCAAGGCTAACACTGATGTTTCATTACCGCACAAAGTTTCCTTCCAAAGACCACACAGTGAATACTAACCAGGACACGCCATTCCCTATTCAGAAAACGAGCCACATATTGCAACTAGACATCCACCACTCTCTACCGTACATGAGGTGGACTGAACACTGACTTCATTTCCTGTGCGGAGCTGCCCTCAGGTATCACTGAAGATTATTTGCACTCAAGGGATTACTGTATTGATGGACTCCATTTTCTGATTACTTTTATGTTTAGGTCTGTCTACGAACTGACTTCACTCACCACCATCAGACTGTTCACTCCGAAGCTTGATCGAGTTACACCGTTTGTTGGGTGCTCAATAATTCGATAGATCTTCCGATGGAATTGTGAGCTGTAAATTCGACTGGACGTGATCTTCCGGAGATCGGACTACTTCATTTCCACCCCGGCTGCCTTATTGCTGCGAAGCTTGTTGTTTCTTTGTTTTCTGTGCTTATCAGTATTTCTGATTAAGAAGTTTACTGACCAACATTTCCCCCAAATGGTATCAATCTTCCTGCATGTATTTGCAGTTCAGTCCCCTATCCTTGTTATCCAATTTTCTTGCACTCGGTGCCAGCAATACACTCTTCTCTTCGGTGCGAATTCTACTCAGGATTGATTGTGAAGTTGATCCAATCAGTATAGGTTGTATTGATTGTTCACTGGGTGGTTGATAAATATTCTAGAGCATACTACTTCGAATGGGGTTGCGCGTTCTCAGTTGGTCTACCAGAGTCATCTATTGTTGAACTCGCCCTGGTTGCACTGAAATCATATGGTGCCTGCTGATCTCTACCGACCGATTTGTTTTGTCCATTTTCATATTCTCAATGGAGCGGAATGGGTCTTGTCTGTAACACCATCTTTCAGGTTTCAGTGTGTGAATTCGACCTTTTTTCCATGTCACTCAGGTGCAGTGCTTTTAGGCGACTAACTCCCATGCAACCCAGTCTGAGGACTAAGGTACTGTCAAATCGGCCATGCGTTGACAAAAACCACAATCTAGAGGTTCGGATAGACGTGGTCCGTTCCCTCATCTCGAACCGTATATAAGTAGAATTCAAATGCTACGTCACCATGGGGCGCGATGTTTTTGGTGGAGTGAACGTAGTTTGAGTAGGCTAAGGTGTCCCAAATTTCTCTCCCTTATGAGGG
>NW_008753461.1:2099-2887 GCF_000715545.1 Opisthorchis viverrini | reverse complement strand
GTCCACAACAGACCATCAGTGTTGACTATTTGGAAGGTTATCCTGCTGGCAGTCTTCTTAGGACGATAACTGCTTCTTCTTGTTGTGCCTAGGTCTTGAGCCCGAAATGGCTCAGATGTTAAGAGGCGAACTTACTGACCGGGAGGTCCGTGGTTCACCTCCGACCTCTACGCTTCTACTCTTCCTGTCTAGGCTTGGGCAACCTGCCAGTATCTTTTGCTTCTTTCCGGGAGCGGCATGGCAGCTGGGTACCAAAAGTGCGCTACAGCTGGACCAGATCTTTCGTCGATCAACTTCATGAATTTGATAATTCAGTTTTATGGTCTTTCACCCTCTCCATACATCAACCTTCGGCACACGCCGGTATGAAGTGATCGGCGCCGAGATAAAGATCGATCATCCATTCAACATCTGACGCCAGCATCACTCATTTCTGATCACTTAACGGGTTTATGTTGCTTCTTTACCGTGCTCTAATTTAGTTCACATCAGTCCACTCGTCAAGGTCATCGGTATTGCAACAAAAGGCCAAACATTCAATGTTAGCGACGCAGTACTTTTCGAGGATTGGTTAACTAGCTTACCTCAAGTAAAGCATGTGGAAAAATTTGTCCCTACTGTTAGTCTCTTCGTTCAATCGTACGAACAAAACTACAACCGTCGCTTTCATCATTATCAGCTGTAAGAACCGCGTACTGGTAAAACAGTGGTTTTAGCTGCCACAGTTTCGTCCACCGATGATTTGGGGATGTGGATTAGGTAGCTGCGCCTTGGAGGTGGGAACTGAT
>NW_008753461.1:0-637 GCF_000715545.1 Opisthorchis viverrini | reverse complement strand
AGTTCATCGAATCTGTCTTCATCAGCTCGCTGTTGTTCGTATGAAACGAGGGTTTCGCGAATTCCTAGGAATCATCATTTCTAGAACACCCGCGTTCACTTCGCAGTTGTGTTGGGAACCGTTTCGCGGCGTGAATGCAGTGAACAGGGACTAACTAGTAGAGAGGGTCTACTGTTCGTGGACTAATTGGCTTATTTTCCCCCTTTCTTGCCGCAGTGTTTTCGAGCTAGGTGGGAGCTTTAGGAAGTCGAACTGCGGATTTCCAAAGCCCTGAGAATGGATTCACAAGCGATCAAGAAGTGCACCGGCAAATTTGATGAATTCTGTTGTTACGGAAGAACGGAGGTGGAAGTCCACAACAGACCATCAGTGTTGACTATTTGGAAGGTTATCCTGCTGGCAGTCTTCTTAGGACGATAACTGCTTCTTCTTGTTGTGCCTAGGTCTTGAGCCCGAAATGGCTCAGATGTTAAGAGGCGAACTTACTGACCGGGAGGTCCGTGGTTCACCTCCGACCTCTACGCTTCTACTCTTCCTGTCTAGGCTTGGGCAACCTGCCAGTATCTTTTGCTTCTTTCCGGGAGCGGCATGGCAGCTGGGTACCAAAAGTGCGCTACAGCTGGACCAGATCTTTCGT
>NW_008753460.1:1465-2888 GCF_000715545.1 Opisthorchis viverrini | reverse complement strand
ATTGCAATACAAACGGTGATGTTTGACGGAGAACCACGAGGGGTCAAAGATTTTCAGCTTTCTCCAGTCACATTTTATTACCTAAGAATGAAAGCCCAACTAGTGAACAAGAAACCAATGTTTATTAATTCTGCCTACTTCCTGTTCCACAAACAGATGTCACAAAGTCTGGCCAGCCAATCAAGTTGACATCATGAGGTCACATGTATTGTTTTTAAAACATTTTGTCTATCACCATCAATTGTGCGTAATCTTTTATGTCAAGACTGCAAAAATGACGGAATACAAGTGTGCGTAGGATCTGGCAAATAATAGTATGAAGTTCGTAGTGTGACTCTGAGGACCATAATTTGTGGAGAGGAATTAGAATATGATCCTAAGATGGTTCATGCATCTGGCTTACATATGTTTTTGTGAATGCTTTGGGCTTGTCTGCCCCGATTTCAACATAGGACTATGTGAGACCATTAATCAGTACGAAATTCCTAGCCGCTGCAGACAGGTAGCATATTACGCGGGAGGGAGGACGCATCCAGGGAGATTCGGTGGTTCCTTTGTTTGAAATTCAGCCACTCGTACCCATGTTCTCTATTACTAGGGTAAATTGCACGCTGCTGACCGAAATTTATAGCTTGTTCTGCTTGGTGCGTTGTGATCCGAAAGGCAACTCAGCAATGGCAAAAAAGACACGCACCGCGGTGTTTTTTTAGCGACAACAAACTAAAACTAATATAAAAAACGAGATGGCTCTTGCTCAGGTTAGCAGGGTTGTCAAAAAATTAATTCAGGCGGATTCTATGATGCAGTGTTGAGTTTGGCCCAGAATATTTCATACATGCAAAACAACAACTCAGATCGGACATTAAAAATTTGGTATCAAATGATTGGAAAAAAACAGGGTTTGAAGACCAAGTGGGCACAAATTAGAAAAATAGGTATTGGAACCAAATGCACGTGTTTAATCTGTACCAACCTTGGGCCGGTCTTTGTATCCAACATCGGTGTTCGCTTCATTGTGAGATCAATCCAGAAATAATTTAAACCCACTGGGGCGTGCAATTATCTTTATACCGGAAAGGTTTTTCAAATTTGCAAAACATATTTACGAATTAAATATTTCCTGTTCGACATTGTTTTCACTAAAAATGTAGTTTTCAACAACAAGAATGGTGCACAAAGAGGTGGATGCATTGTTCCACGCGAAAAATAGAAAATCATTGCTATCTGGTGCGTAAGCACAATAGATGTTGGAGCTAAAGCGCGTTAGCAGCCGATTGAGGAGTGAATAACTTGACAAATGATAATAACTCGGCCAGTGGTTGGAATATGTGTTATCTAACCGCAAGTTTCAATGGCTTTGGTATACTGCGAAACAGAAAATCAAACATTCTATGGATCGTTGTTGCCAAAAAAATTATAATCA
>NW_008753460.1:0-276 GCF_000715545.1 Opisthorchis viverrini | reverse complement strand
GAATCAGTACGAAATTCCTAGCCGCTGCAGACAGGTAGCATATTACGCGGGAGGGAGGACGCATCCAGGGAGATTCGGTGGTTCCTTTGTTTGAAATTCAGCCACTCGTACCCATGTTCTCTATTACTAGGGTAAATTGCACGCTGCTGACCGAAATTTATAGCTTGTTCTGCTTGGTGCGTTGTGATCCGAAAGGCAACTCAGCAATGGCAAAAAAGACACGCACCGCGGTGTTTTTTTTAGCGAAAACAAACTGAAACTAATATGAAAAACGAG
>NW_008753459.1:1575-2891 GCF_000715545.1 Opisthorchis viverrini | reverse complement strand
TCACCAGTTCTGTAGATTGGTGTGACAATCCCTTCCTTCCAAGCCGAAGGGAGATTGCCTTCACTGAGCGACTGATGAAACATCAAGTAGAACTGGTTCGCCAGTGTGAGCGCCGCCTCCTCAAGGATCGTCTGATTGACAAATTTCGTACAATTTTTTCTTCCCAGGAAGGGTTCGGTGTCTCGGCTGTTTCCATTTGCTCCTTTAGCGGATTTCAAATTGACTACGCTTTTACATTTCACGAAGTGCTAGGTCATCTTCTGTAGTTATCCTGTAGTTAGCCCTTCAACTAATTGGGACTTTTCAAGAGGACGTAGAAAATTTCAAGGTTTTGGTTCGCGCTGGTTCTTTTCGGAAGAACACCGCATCTCTCGTAAATTTACTGGACAATTGACATGCATAATTCCTCCAGTGAAGCTGGTCCTCAGTTTAAATTGGTTGGGATATCTAACCATTTCTCTGGAGTATGCATGGCAAAGGTTTCCCGCCCACATCTTGGGTCCCTGATTTCTGGCCCAATAGCAGATGAAATTAGAGGTCAGCACACGGCCACAATATCTAAGTGAAGCTTCAGTTGACATTTGCTCAACGAAGTGTCTTTTGTTGGTGAAAGTCAAATCCAGCCAGGATGGATCTCGGTCATGAGTGACGCATCTGTCCAAAATCAAACAGGCCAATTTTGACAGAATGGAGCGGAGGGCTAGCAGTCTCACATTTTCAGTACTTGTGGGGCTTGCACAGCAGCTCCGAAAGCGTCGTCATCGATTGTGGTTGATCTGTTGACGGATTTCATTGCTTATCTCGCACAGCTGACCAAATTTTGCTTTGATGTTGTGGGTTTTGTGTAGAGTTCAAACCTTTGCCTTTGGCGTCCGCTAAGAGAACAAATGGCGGTAGTTTCACATACGTTAAAAGCTGTCCCCTTGAAGCTTAGTCCCCTCACCCGAGCATCACTCTTTGGTGGTGGGGGTCTTTGGTGGTGGAGTGGAAAGCGCAGATCGGGGTCGCGGCCGATTGCGTCGGCGTGCCTTTGAGAGAAAAGGGATCCGAAAATACCCTCGGGTTGGCGATAACTTTGGGGTCGACTGAACTGAAGAAGCGGAAGCTTGTTTCACGTCTTCCCTCTAAGGGTGCGCTGTCCCAGATTTTGCGCCTCCAGAGGACGACCCTCTGATAGACGATTGATTGCTGGGTAGGTCTATTGAATGTTAATAGCGCAGTCTATCACCCCCTTAAAGGCAATAGTGGAGGAATGCATGGCTATAAGCGACTCTCAAACACTCTATGGCGGCATCCCAAAAAGACGACTGTCCCAG
>NW_008753459.1:0-872 GCF_000715545.1 Opisthorchis viverrini | reverse complement strand
TATCACTTAAATAAATCGAACGGAGAAACGATTCTTTCTCAAATTTGCACGAGCAAAAAACGAAACCAGTTTCGAATGTACCAGGGGACAGTGACTCTTAGAATTCATGGGTTCACAACAGTTTATGTGGATCGAAAATAGAAAAAAGCCCATAAGCCGAAGCTCAGTAATCAATGTTGCGCATCACTAATATTTACACATAAATCAATCAAAGCGGCAGGTCACAGGTGCAGATAAAAGCAGAGCTCTGATTGGTCGAAGCTGGGCTGAACAACCAGTCGTACGCCAGTTGCTGCTGTGCACCGACCGGAGGTTATGGCCCGCAAGTAATTACTTGCAAGTCAGCCACGGCTGACTCAATGGAGAGTTAACAATAGCGGTGCATTCATAGCTCATATTCGAAAGATGACGCTCTGTGTAACTTTATTACCTCCATACAGTCGGGTTACCTCCACTGGATTATTTTGCTGGAACGCTAGCTTGAGAGAAACACACCTAGGATTTGTAGTATGCACTCTAAAGAAGCACCAGGGGAAAGTGATCCTCCAAAGGCAGGTGTTCACGACAATTTGTGTGAATGGAAAACATGGATAAAGGTCATGAGCGGGAGCCCATATATAAATCAACCAAACTGACAGACACCGTGTGCTACACTGGCACCCTTTTTGAAGAACGCCGTCTCCGGTATACGTAAACCGGCCGGTGCTAGTGGTGTGGTGCATGAAGTTGGTGAGCGTGTGCAGAGGCTGTCTCTCGGGCTGTGTCCACAGTGTGAGAGCAACGTTCTAGCTCTGATGCATGTATGCACATATACAGAGCCGGGATCTTTGTGGTAGGTCCACCAGTTTGTGGTAACCATCCTGGCGTGGTCG
>NW_008753458.1:0-2892 GCF_000715545.1 Opisthorchis viverrini | reverse complement strand
GGCTTCCAAACATGCAACATGGTCGATGCGGAAGGAAAGCGCAATAAGGAGCGCACAGCTTTGCGTCTTCTTCAACCGTTTTGAATTTCATAGTGTGCAGTTTCCGTGAATATGGCGATAGTATATAAAAGCCGGCCGCCCCAAACGTCAGTAGAACGCGGTGCAAAGATTACTCTAAATAGGAAACGAGCGGCCATTTTGATCATCTTGTTCAAAGGCTGATCAGTTGCGCAGAGTTCTTTCAACGATATGTGTACATTGACGATTTGTGTATCCTAGGACAAATGTGGATCATTTTTGGAGCACGTAGGCGCTTTAGGCAGTGCTGAGTATCAAACTGTGTCCTCAAAATTGTTTCTCGTACAGGCTGGCTTCATGAAAAATTTTGCTGGGAACTTTTGTCCATGGGGACATTGATACGGGTTTTCCTCCTAAAAATCACCCGGCAGATCTTTGTGGTTGCAAAACGTCAGCTTAGAACTTGACCAACTATTTGGAATCAAGCGTAGGAACTTTTCAAAAGCTGGGTGTCCATTCGCTGCCCACATCAATGTTTTCACGAAGCCTCTGGTTGACTTGAATGAGTGACCCTGAAGGTCAAGCAAAGCGTTGAATTGACGAATACATTCTTCTCCGTGGTTCTAGTTTATACAGAAATGCAATTGATGGTCGCTTTCAAATGAGTAGAAGCTTGCGTTGAAACTTCACCCCTTTCAACAACTCTTTTTTTCGATCTTCCGAATCGGTATTGAGTGCTGCAAGATTTTATTTCATCCTATTTTGACAAGCAAACGATGATAAATCCTCACCAGGCGTTAAATCTGAGAACACTCTGAATGATTTATATTCAGTTGTCGTTTTGATGTAAAATACACTTTTGCATTCGCAAGTTGCTCACTTTTTCGTGTGAACTGAACTTACATAAGAATACAAGGACCTGAAAGCAAAATAATTGGAGAGGCCCTTTTAAGCCACTGAAGGGTTGCTCCGGAATGTCACTACTTTCTGCAACTTTTACTTTCGAACTTTCAAATCGAGGACACGCGTGGCAAGATTCCATTTCATCCTATTTCCATCAGAAAGCGATGAAAAACCCACAGCGGCCATACAAACCTCAAAATAGTTTTATTGAAAACATACTTTAGAATCTGGACCACACCTGAATATGGTAGCTTCTTTGGTTTGTGGGAGTCTGGAATTGACATGATTCTATATGGTTTCAAGAACAATAGGATTTACATGACATGTAAAGCTTGTGAAACCACTAAAAGCAATCCAGTGTTCTTTCGCCGTCGCGGGTGCTGCAGCTTCTTGTCTACAATCCTACACTGGAGTGAAACCCAGAGAACAATGGTTCTGACGAATTTCCTGTGTGTATGCGGAAGGAAGAGCAGAAAATTCAGTCTTCCTACTTATGGCTGACAGGACCAACTTCCGTTGAATTCAGAGAGAACGAAGACTCAAGAGGCCTGGTGTAAGGAAGGCCAGTTTCTCGAAGGAAATTGCAGAATGTACGAAACCTACCGAAACCCTCCAATTGCACAGAAATCGCAATTCGGACTCCGCAGGAAAAGTCATCAAAGCCAGTTGCTTACTGGACGCGGAAGCAACCAATCTGTCCAGCAATGGCACTCGATGATGAATAGCGACCCAAAGCCGATCCGAAGGCCTGGATTGAAGGTCGAAACTAAGCGTTTGTTCTTGTAATTTCTGCATCCCCTTGTACGCTTTCTTCCTTGCCGGATAGTCTTTTTCCGACATTAAGGTGTTGTGACTTAGGCAATTCTTCAAATATGAACGCTCATGAGCACTTCTACGTTACGCGTTCCATAATGAAAATCCGGGCGTTTGTCAAGTCTCTCTGGACTAAAAGCTTAGATGGATCTCATCATAACCAAGTAGGAATTAGACGTTCGAAGTTATTGCCTGATTAGCGCTGGCGTCATAGAGCGAAGTCGAACTCAAGTGCTCTGCTCGAAGTGCTTGTTGAAAATTACATCCAAAGCAAGTCATAACCACCCACAGGCACCAGTGTAACTATTTGTGTAAGCTTAAATTTCGAAGGCAAAACGGTTCACCTGGCTGATAATATGTATGCTAATTCCCACCATGTAGTTCCCATATCCATTAATTAGAAAGTACAATCTATTTAAAATTGTTAAAAAAACTGGTTTCGTGAAATCTTGGGTTTGTAACTGCGGATTGGTCGTCATGGCCGCTCACCCAGATGTCGGGTTAGGTATATTTGGTGTACGTTTGGCCATTTTTCTTCGCGTAAACCCAATTTTATGGGAGAAACCCCTCTCATAAGAAATAGATTTATCGTTTCTACTTATACGATAGAATATCGTAGGTTTGTTTCAGTGGTATCAAGACGTCAAATAAATCATATGTAAACTATTAGTCATGTTTGGGCAGGTGAATAAGAGAATAAGCTCGTGCATGCCTACTAATTCACCCTTGGAAAAAATCCTATCCGCATGGATGATTACAACAAGAAACCCTGTCAGGATGCTATATGTGTATCGCTCTTATCGATTTTTGGGCAGTTATTATTCTAAAACGTTATGGTGCAATATAGTAGCGCAAGAAATACAGGCTTACTTGTGAAATCATACAGACATTTTTTCCGCACCGGACTAGCCTTAGACGTGAACCCATCAATCCTCTTTGCACCGTATGACGCCATTCTCTGTCTCCTGTCTCATGCATTGTACAGAGGTTCGGCAAAGGAACGGCAGACGAAGTTAAGTGACGTGATAAATGAATGGTGAATGAATCACGAACCTTTGTGACGACAGACAAGATTTGTCTTGTGACAGGACAGGTTCAAACCAAAGTACTCACTTATGCTACCAGAAGAACAGCCCACGTAAAGGTTTTTACCTCGTC
>NW_008753457.1:0-2894 GCF_000715545.1 Opisthorchis viverrini | reverse complement strand
CTTCAGGTCGTCTTCTTGTCTTGTGACTAAATCCAGTAGCGTCAGGGCGGGTGAAGAGATTCAACACTACCCCTACGCGTTTGCCAGCTTGCTTGAAAGCACATGTTAATCTACGTCTTGCATTAACGTGCATTGGTAAGTGAACCCTTGGGTTAACTTCAAATATTTCGAATCTCAGACCCAAAAACGCTGGATTATTTCGATTCCATCACTTAGAACAATATTGAATTTTTAAATATTACATTGACAATAATATAATATTCGTACTGATATTTAGAGAAGAATGAGTCAAGGGATAAAAAGCGGAGAATGTATTTGCGGTCTGACTCGAATACCTTGACGGAGTTCCCGAAAGTTGATACTGTTAATTGAGAAAATCTCAATGTGAATTCGAGGTACTGCGTACACAAAACGTCTGTAGCATCCAAATAACAACATAAAACATGGTACGATGCGCAAGAGGGAGTTCATTCGTACCCGTATTTGTGTGGTGATTATGCGAAAATCTAATCGCGAATCAGTTAGATCTATCAGCCTTGCGACTGTTGGCAATGCAGCTCATCCCCGAACAAAGTACAGGTTAGAGTAAACTGCGTGCACCACATATCAGCCTTAATAAATAGATTAGATTGAGTGTCCTAAAGAAAGGTTGTTGTTAGTTATTATATCACAGCTTGATGTTTTGCCTCTAACTCGTTAATTCTAGATTTTGTGTGATCAAATAGTTCAAATTTTACTATTCCGCTCCTCGAAAGCAGAGAATACTAATTAATACGGTAAAAATATCAACAAAGCAAACCGCGGAACCAAATATTAGCTTTATCCAGTGGGAATGATCTCGATGAACGGGTGCAAGCACGTCGCAATTCAATCCATAACAGCACAGTTATGCTGCCTTGTTGATGGTGTCACACTAGGCGATAAACTTCTCGATTTAGCGGAGTAATCCACGGTACCCATAGGTACTTGACACGCCAGAATTCCCTATGGAGGTGAGTGCGTACGTCACGATTCGAAGTTGCTTGATGATTTCAACATTATTTTGAGCTGCCCTTTCCCAATCAATTTATGACAATATACTTGGACGATCGATGAGGTTGGTCACGGTCTTTTTTCGTCCACGAACGAAACCAAAGTTGACTTGCTCCAATTTGGTGAAACAAAATGTTGTTAGTAGATCTGAAGAAAAAACCCAATGAACAATAAAGCAAGCATGATTTTCTCAATGACTCAAGTAACAGAAAAAAAGGCTGCTAAATTTAAGTGAGCAAATCCTGTCAACTGTGTAGGCCGCCGGTTTAAGAGGGCTGAAAGTGTTTGAAGAAGCTTTGTCAGAAAATGCGTATAACGATGAAAAGAACCGCAACTCGTTTTTTCTCATCAATTCCCAATTTTCTGCTTTCGAGTTTCATTCATCATTTCCCGAACAATGCAAGCAACCAAAGGCTAAAATGGTGCAAGTTCTGTCACCCTGTGTTCGTGATTTACAAAACGCACACACATAAGTCAAAGTTCAATAAACAGCACGCATCATTAAAGTTCCAAATAACCATATTATGTACTGCAATATTTGGCTGCGGTTAGTCTGGGAGTTTGAAATCGCCAGAGACGTAAGAAGAACGCTCGCAATTGCGCGTTCTAATTGTTTCCATGCTGCGAAATCCTATTCAAGTTCTTTTCACATGCTTTATGTGCACGATGATTTCCTGCTTCGGCCGGTTTTTTATCCATTCTATTTAGAAATTTGTCGCATGTATCTTGAGATTTCCCACACCGAATTACTTCTGATTTTCTCGTCACTATATTGAATGAATGCATGTAGAATGCATATTACCTCAACGGTTCTTCAATTTAGACACTAAAAATAAGTGTACAGAATCTAGGATTAAAGCGCTATTCTAGTAGCGGAAAGTTTTCTGAAAAATGGGGTTAAACCATTATTTCTGGGTTGTTGCATAACAAGGAAATAAAGGGCATTTTAAGCATGTGAGTGAGTGTATCGTATTCTAAAAGTAAGCAGACAAATTTTTGGCTAACTTTTTCCATAATTTTTCAAAATTGGATGAACCGGATTTGATGGTTCTCAGCTGATTAACCGAGATTACGTCCCATCAAATTCGTCAGAGGCGTTTTGTTGTGCAATCGGAAAACCTTAAAACTTGGTGACGTTTGACAGCAAGATTTTTGTTAGGAGGGCTCATTCTTCAAAAAGTCTACATGTCAAGGTGACCTTCGAAAAAACTATTCACTCCGATAATATCGTGAAAAACCTACTACGGGTAATTTCACATTGTTGCAAGTCAAAGCAATATCCAGAACAAATGTATGACCTATAGATAAGGATTCGTTTATTTTGGTTCCAACCGAGCCTATCACGTGACGGTCTAGAAATTACCATAAATATTTAGTAAACATTCATATACCTATTACATCGCATAGGTACCTCTTATTCAGAATTCTGAGGAGACATTTTAAAGCAGTCCTACGGGAAAACAATTGTTTTATAATGAGGCCACGGGAAATCGGGAAAAATGTACATCTCTTGCGGGAGCTCTAACAGGAACACGGTTCATCACACACAAAAAACTAATCGCTACCTTGTCCGAATTTCGCCTGTTAGTGCTGAACATACCGCTATGTAAGATCAGATGCGAAACCAAATCGAAAAGGCTACGAAGGCGGATACCAGTATTACATAGCTGTTTAAAGCGATAAGATGTCGCGAGTAACAATAAACCATGTTGCGAATACTGCGACGAAATCCTCCAGAGCATATAGTTACCGCAAACGATTATCACCGTTTGAAATTCTGGAAAGACGTTGCGTAAACGGCACTTGACGAGCATTTGAAAAAGGTTACTCACTTTTCTGCTAGAAAAGCTATCGTTAAGGTT
>NW_008753456.1:0-2896 GCF_000715545.1 Opisthorchis viverrini | reverse complement strand
TGGGCCGGTCGCTCATGACATTCGCATCAAAATTTATAAGACATTGCTCATTATCTATCTTATGAGGATATGTTAGCGGTGGCCAGAATCCTCCTTTGAATCAGTAATATTTCAAGCATTTGAAGAACTAAACGGATATCACCACTTTGTTTTCATTGTTGAACTAATACTCTCAGCTTGCATTTATCGAACAATCCATCATCGATTCATGTTTGATGGCAAACAGCAGCAATGACCACCTCAGATGCCAAAGACAGTGACAAAATACGGCCCCTCAAATTAAACATTTTCATTCGGCCGAAGTACTTTTCACGCCCTACCTTTGCTCACAGTGAGAGATTTCCACCCACCAAAGTCTAGTTATACACCTCCGGGCCCTCCACGGTGATCATTACATATAGAGAATATGCAAGGATCGTTTTCATAATGTTGGGCGCATAAGCTTGACCAGACATGTAGTGTTGTTTGATGCTGCCGTAAGAACCAACCAAAACGACGCTCGACCGATCTCCTCCTTAATCACCTGGAAACATGGTGTGGATTGGTTAACAGGAGACACGCTATTGTTAGATAAATGGGTCGCAGCTGATTTTTCGGTGATTCGTTTGGCATAGATGGGATTCGGGACGCAATCATAGAACGGTGAGGCAACACTGATTTAGTCATTCCTTGATTTCATTGATTGCTGGGTGAAGGAAGTGAAGAATAGTGTTTTTGTTTCTAGTAGGTCCAGCAAGGACCTCCAAATCAAAAACTACGAGCTTCGGATCTCCGAAAGATGATTTGATAAAGAAAGGTGAAAGTAAATAGAGGATAAATTGGATGATACTACTCGTTTCCTACAGCATGTCGTCGCACTGGTGGTCCATCACTATAGAAACTGGATAGTGAATATCAGTCAGGCTACTTTCTCAGAATTATTTACTCATCCTCATGAACCTACACAGCAATATCCCCGTAAATACAGTTTGAAGTAATCAGTTGTTTCGAATCGCGTGTTATTTGTGTGGTGCTACTAAAATGTGCTTTCTTGGATGAAAAATCACCGCAAAAAAAACATTGTGTGTGGTCTGACATTCAAATTACGCACCAAGTCCGTTCGTTTGGTGGTGGTAAAGAATACTGCCTACGTGGTAGTCTTTTCTACAACAAAAATATGCAGCCAAATATCCACATCTTCCTGAGTGGTATCAATCAGCCTCACTGTGTTTAAGAGCGTGGTAATCCCATCCAATTACATAATCTGTTTAGCCAATGGCGACGTGTACTGTGCACCGTAGTACAGCATCTTTGAGAGGTATCTGAATGCGATGTCGTTCTCGAAACATTTTGACCGTGCTAGTACATTTGGTTGTGACAGAATCCGCCCTGGTAGATTCAAAATATTATCCAGGCTTACACTGATTTTCTGAGTTCCAAAGAACATCTGGTGAGTCCACATTCTTTACCGACTGGACGGCGGTGTCGGCTCCTGTGAATGATGTGATCGATGATGATCATCGCTGCACGTCTCCGAGATAGCAGCGACAATGACCAGGGCAAGTCTCTCTGGCTTTCAGCCTTCCAGTAAATTACTCCCGTAGTAAATCCCAAAAGCAGCAATATGAATCCTTCCTAAGTCGCGGAAAATTCGGGTTTTCAATCGCCACTATGTAATGCGTTTTTGACAGAACCCCTTATTCTTCGCACAGTTCACTCCAATCTGAGGGATTCCGTCAAAAGACTCTGGATGAATATGATATTACGAAGACAAACATTCTCTGGCTTTAATAAGAACAGATTACTACCTCGGTTTGCTTTATATTGTTTTGAGGTAGGTACATGCTAACTTCACCTGTTTATTGCACCTTTGTCGGCGATTGTTGGACAAGCTATTTGGAGAATTTTTGGGATTCATATTCCGCATGGATCGAAGGATCACGAGTGGATGTGATCACTCCTAAATCACTTGGCAGCGTGTTTTGTTCATGCAGAAAGTTTTCGTTCAACAGAGTAGAGAATCGCACTTCCAAATGAGAAGGAGCATCTGGATCACTTCAAGTCCAACGCGCTAAGGTCATCTAGTGAAGTAACCGTTCTGGGATTCGTTCGTTCGTTTTGCAAGTCCACTCTGAGTGTGATATAGTGTAGTGCGGAAATTATCCATGGCCTTCTACTGCGTCGCAAGGGGCTTATGGAATTCTGTTCACGGTCAGAGCGTTGTTGACCAGGTGCATCACACCTGTCGTCACACATCTAAGGTTCGAAGATCACTCTTGGCGCCCAAAGCTGTTGCCCATCGGCAACATTCTATAAGCCTTCCTGCCAACCTGCTGTGGTAAACGTTTAGTATTGTTAGTAGTGACACGCGTTTGTAGTGCGCTAGCTAAATTTTGACCATCAATTCATGTCGTGCCGTAAAATTAGATTAGCTCCACGTCTTTTGTCACTAGTGTAATTACCGTGAAAGCATCTTTGTCTTTCTGGGCCGGTCGCTCATGACATTCGCATCAAAATTTATAAGACATTGCTCATTATCTATCTTATGAGGATATGTTAGCGGTGGCCAGAATCCTCCTTTGAATCAGTAATATTTCAAGCATTTGAAGAACTAAACGGATATCACCACTTTGTTTTCATTGTTGAACTAATACTCTCAGCTTGCATTTATCGAACAATCCATCATCGATTCATGTTTGATGGCAAACAGCAGCAATGACCACCTCATTGTGATCGATGCCAAAGACAGTGACAAAATACGGCCCCTCAAACTGAACATTTTCATTCGGCCGAAGTACTTTCCACGCCCTATCTCACAGTGAGAGATTTCCACCCACCAAAGTCTAGTTATACACCTCCGGGCCCTCCACGGTGATCTTTACATATAGAGAATACGCAAGGATCGTTTTCATAATGT
>NW_008753455.1:2192-2898 GCF_000715545.1 Opisthorchis viverrini | reverse complement strand
TACAGACGCATAACGTTGTAGGAGGTGCTGTGTGCGCCGTTGCAAATAGAATTGATTGGTTTATCAAGCCGATTTAGCTTTTCCATCCCATCTAGACCTATGAGATCAAGTTTGGGGCATGAGGTAAGGCAGCAGGTAGCTTGTGCCGTCGGGCCATTGAAGTTCATGAGGCAATCTACCTCGCCCGTCAACTTCAGTTTACCCGAAGCATTACGGGCCCAGTGTTCAGTCGGCTTCAGGTGTGGCTTACCGATTCGTTTCCACGTTCGTTCACTGAGCAGCGTGACATCGGAGCCAGTATCAAGCTGCAAACGAACTGGGATGTCGTTGATACGAACCGTCAGGAATTGTCTTCGGCAAGCAAAATCAACTTTGAATGTTGCCGTCAACGAGTCTGACCGCAATTTCTGGGCTGCTCGGTAGTGTTTGGGTGGCTGCAGGCTTGGGAAGATCGAGGTGAATCTTCTTTGGGGCCGCGACGACTGCACCTGGAACAATAGTGCCGCCTGAACCGGCAATAACGAGCAAAATGCCACCCATGGCAATGACAGCAACTTGTGGGAAGCTTACCCTGTCTTCGATGGGGCTCCTTGTCGGATTTCCTGAGCACGCTGGAGTTGACTGCCTGTATACAGCTGCTTGAGGTCACAGGTGACTGACCGATCATAGCCGTGTCGTGCTTCAGGTGGATGACTCGTTGGCATTC
>NW_008753455.1:0-1549 GCF_000715545.1 Opisthorchis viverrini | reverse complement strand
AACGCGAGTGGGCTAGGCTTATCGGCCGTAGCCGCGTCTAAAGACATGCGGTATAGCGGGATTCGTGTGGATTCCTGCCTAACACTTACTGAGTAGATCTTCGTAAGACATAAGTTTTTTCCTCTATTTATTAAGGTCACATACTAAAGGCTTTGAGCAGTATTTTCAACACACTAGCCCAAGGCATATTAGTTAAAGTACAAGATGATTCCCATTCATGAAATGACTTTGTGTCATTCATGGTTTGTCCAAATGCATCGTCTAAGTACACTCAGAATCAACATACAGGTGTAGTTAGCCTCACTGCGCCCAAACCCACGGTTTCCCTGTATAGAGCCCCATTGTTTTCAATGTTGATGGATTGAATTGTACCCGAAATTCCTGCGGAATCATATCCCTGAACAAGAGAAATTGTAGCACTTGGTGTTTCTGACTTAAAAACGCCTATTCACCTTAAGCACTCACAGATGTGTTCAAACGTCGCGAATTTCGACGCTGTAATGCCTGAACATGGCGATAACCAGAAGGTGAGGAGATAAGCATTCCAAAATATAGGAGAGTTTGACAGTTTTATAAAACATAGAAATGTTGCGACGCGTATAATACGTGAAGTGACTTTTCTGGCTGGGTTGCGAGCAGGATAGGGTTTTGTCGCGTAATTTCTGCGCTTGCGGAACACACCAGTTGCGTGATTTAGTGAGCACGGATGCTCTAGGCGAATCAAGCGACGTTGGTTGAAATATAGCGGGCTTTTACTGTCTTGTCCAAAGGGAGCCACCGTGGGGTATATATATATATATATTTAATGTATATGTTTCGGGCGGTCTTGGGGACCGATAATCTCTTCCCGCTCACAAAGACTAGCTGTTGGTGTGGAACCAAATATTCAATACACTTGGCAGAATTGTGTGGTAAACACTGTATTGCTAGTTTCCACACACAAATAATCGTACAGTGTCAAGGAGTCACGGTTTTCGGGTAAGGTATATTGCAGCGGCATTTCTATGTATTATAAAAAGGTCGAACATTCCTATATTTTGTAAAACACGACACAGTCACCGAAGTCGTAATCGCGTGCCCGCAGGTGTCAGGGCACCAAGGCATCTCTTCAGGTACAAGAATAATTTCTAGACACGCGTGACTGTTGTTCTGCGGAGAAAACACGTTCCCTGTCCGGATTTTCACCCGGGACCCTGTTGTCTTCACTTCCGTCCGCATCATATTTATTTTATACATGGTCGACTGCGACACTGTAAACTGCTGTTAAACATAGTGAAATCTGTTATTAGTGCGCCTTGTGAGCGACACTGTAAACTGCTGTTAAACATAGTGAAATCTGTTATTAGTGCATACGCCTTGTGAGTCGTAATATGGCTGTCAACCACTGTGTACTTATGTATCCATTTCCGTCGAATTTTCCGAGGAACCTCCTAATGACTGTGACTCAAAATATCCTGGTCACCCGACGGTGGTTTTCATGGTGTTGGTCATTTGGATTGTGTGGCAACACGTAGTCTCCGCTGCCATGAAATATAACACAAAAACGGTA
>NW_008753454.1:0-2900 GCF_000715545.1 Opisthorchis viverrini | reverse complement strand
GTAAAAGGTAGAAGAAAGGAATCAACACCTTTTTGGCCTTTATCTAATCCACCATTTTTTAATTTACAGCGGAAATACTTTACGTCATGACAGAATATCTGTCATTGGCCCGCATCTCGCTCTGCGTGTTCCCTCTGGCACGTCCCCAAACTTTGTCATTGCCTTTTTCTCCGCAGCACTCCCGCCTTTAGTTGGATAACATACCTGCAACTATTCATCCCCTACTTTTCACGGTAGACTCTCGTCTAGTCCTTACCCCACTTGCAACTGCGAACAAGCTCTTTAAACTTCCCAATACCCCTGGGGACGCATTCACTCTATTTTGCCGAACTCTTATTTTGTAAATAAAGATCCTGTTGTGTTCCATTCTGTGATTCTCAGAGTGTCAGACTATTTCTGTGCAGACAACCTTCATTACTGTGTGGTAGAACAAACTAGATTTCACCGTACATCGCTATTCTGTTATTCCTGCTACTAATTATTCATATGGTCAATTCCAACAGGTCATTGCCTCACATACATTGCTTGCAACTCTGGCCGTAATGCTGCATATTCTCGGTGTTGGTCTGCGAATATATTTCCGATTGACCGGACAGATCGTGGCAATTCTGCTGCCTTACAAGACCCGCTGCTGTGGTCCCAAATTTCCGCAGTTTGTAGTATTTTTATTGCATGTCATGCAGGGTGTCTCTGGTTCCGTCCTTCTTTTTATGCCGACCACGTTCAAATATTTAAGATCTGATCTTGTCTCAGCTTGATTCGCTCCCGAAAATCACGGAAACGCCCTAGTAACTTTATGGTGGCACTCAGGTTCTTATCAATTAGTGCCCAGTTTTTTCAGCTGCGCCTATTTTCAGCGCAATCTCAGTACCGCGAATGTCCACCAGTCGTGACTGTATTCTGATTGCAATTTCATGATCATGGCTGAAGGTATGCCACCACTTGTTGGATATTACCATTATTATTTATTCCTATGTATGGTACTAACTTTTTTAGCCTATCATCCTCCATCATGCATTATCCCGATTCAACATATTCACAACGGAACACTGATAGAAAAGAATTTTTGTTTTATTCGTTCATTTATTTATTGGGCTATTCAACCCGACGACCTAAATCCTCGAGCAGATTGTGTGGAGACTTTGGGCAGCGAAGTACGATGCTGATGACCTGCATCTGTGGGATATGACTAATCTTTAAGTACGTTTTCGAATCCAATCTGCCCTACAGCCTATAGCACCAAGAAGTGCGTTCGCTCTACCCGAAGCGAGATACTAGAGCGAAGCTCCACTCAAAGTGTCCGTTGTTTTAACAAAATATGCATACAACCAAGACGAGAAAAACTTTGAGATTTGTCCAGTGATGTGAATTTTACTGAGTGTGTGGTGCATGACATTTTGTAAAATCATTATGCAGTCAGATGTTGTAGCAACCTGAAGTGTGCTTGGTATTACCAGAACAAGAAGTGTTGCAGGTTTCGCAAATTAAAAGTTATGTCAGCATTTCAGCGAACAGTACTTCTTGGTGAAATTGAGCTGCCATATTCACACACTCGTCTTACCTGTTGCGCCCGATTGACTGCAACTGTTCCAAGAGTTGAAGCCCGTTATAATCTTGACCCACCAGAAGCAATTTACGTGCGAAAGATGCCCTTAATTGATAAGAGTTAGTTTCGATTTTAAAAGCTGAAAACTTGGGCTGTAATTAATTGAGTGGTGGCCAAGCATCAGAGCGTGGTCGGATCATCGTTCTCGAGGGTCCTGGACAAGCACACTGTAAGTCTTCATTTAACGTGATTCGAGACAATATTTTGTGCTCGTGTTACTACTTACCACATTTTAGTAACCACGCATAACTGCGCTTTGTTTTAATCAACATATTCATGACAATCCGGAATTATTTCCCTTTTACAACTGCCCTCTGTACTACTCTACACACAAAGTGCTGATATCGAGACTAAAATTGTCAAAATCTGTCAGCCGAACTCCCATGGTAGTAAATTTTCAAATGTTAAAAGCTTACTAGGTAAGGAATATTCTGTGTGCTAGATTTTTCTTGCAGCCTTAATTCAACTGTGCCCCGCTTTTGGAGAAAATCTATTTTCTTCCCTCAGATTAAATGTTTCTGTATCCAGCGGTTTAGCTCTGCCAGACTGTCACGCAATAGCGTTTCCCTGCCACTGACGCCAAACTGAATGGACTCTGATAAATTTCAGGAAAATGCTGACTGGTTCAAGTTTCAGTCTTATTTTTATTCCATGTCACGTCTATGGACACTAGAATTAGGCGGACTGTCTCTGCGCCACTGTAACTAGTGATGATAATTTTAATGTCGTGTTCGATTATCAAAATGTCCTTACCGGATTTTTAAAGCCGGAAAGTTATGTTTTATCGCATTTAAGAAATACGAAGCCTCAGAAAAGAATGCGGTACATTTGTGCACGTCCAAATATGCACAAGTGAATTTACCGATATATCCATCAGAATCGGATTTTTCATGTTAAACGCGTTTAGATCGGAGACAGGTTTTTCTAAATCATGAATTCTATGGTTGGGCGTGAACATCGCTTTTGTGAGTCCCAATGAAAAGGAACAAACTGCGGATTAAGCGCCATGCACCATGACGAAAAATGTGGCCGGATACCACAGTCATATACGCTTCTATAAAAAAAATATTGGTGTATACCACGCCGATTTGAACTCTCAGTAACAATCAGCACATATAATTCTAATGGCGATAATAAATAAATGTTAGAACAATTTATTTTTATAAGACTTTAAGAAGAAAATTTATAATAGATTCAAAACTATTTCTAGGTACCGGCAGGATATACAACAGTCTGTGCTGTACTTCACTACGTACAGATTTTGGCTAAAATGTTTGCCTGGAGTCGCGAACAC
>NW_008753453.1:0-2902 GCF_000715545.1 Opisthorchis viverrini | reverse complement strand
TCCAGTGTACGCGTTTTCAAGTCATGCTGTGCGCGAGGAAGAGATGATGACAAAGGGAGGCTACGTGAATTTTGCGGATACGATTAGGCAATTTAAAGATCGATCCAATGTAGACAACCGGGAAACTTTCACTAGAATTAAGACAACCGAGGTATTGGACGACACATATTACTGGTAAATTAGTAAGCACTCCGAAGTTGCAGGATGACATCCTAGGGACTTGATGCTCTATGGTAATAATCACCACCACCACTATCATCATCATCGAGAGCAACAACAGAGGAAACTAAACATGCTCATCTGCCGTATACGCATTCCGATTTATTTGTAGTAGAAAAAGGAAGGGTAATGGATCAGGAATGAAAACCGCATGAAACAGTATAGACGCCGAAGACAACACTGGGTTGACATATCATTCGATGTCTCTAGCCAAGCACTGAGAGGGTCAAGTTGACCCCACTGGAAAAGGCGAATAGCTCCAACAGTATTCAAAATTTTCCAAGAATCCCTAACCCCTTTTGTCATGTCAAGTTATGTTCATCTCTAAATTTAGGACAATCCGGACTAGGCACGGAGAACAACACACTTCTCGGCAGTTAGTAAATAAACATAAGTACTGCATGGCTCAGCCAAATTGTGTTGCTTATTTTGAATAAAGTATCGTCTGCTAGGGTAGAACTTAAATGTCACTCATTTGTGATGAATCGGGATATGTGAGAACTCGAGTAACCATGACCTAAAACCCGAGTGAATGTCTATCCGACCAACTTCGTTTCACGGTTTATTTCGACAGATTCATTGGGACGATAGCCTTCGGGTGATACATTGTTACCATCATCATCAACGTGATTACCCACGTCATCATTATCAGCATCTGTATTCATCACCGGCCATTCCCTGCGCGCATTCGAAATTTATTTGAAGCCCTATTCTAAAGAAGAGAATTGAAATGAATGGGTAAAAACTTGATGCTGGACTACCACAATATTTCCGATGCACCGGCAGTCCTAGCCACTCACTCAGGCGATGTGAATCGGAAACGACAACAGGAACTCTACTAACATTAATTCAAGGGCACAATTTCTAAAAAGAATACCCGAACACAGTGGTACTCAGGCAGTCTCCGTATTAGAGCGCGAGGTACACCGTTGGCACCCAGACTTTTGATAGATTCTTTCATACCCCTGTTCATGCCTCTTCATACGTCGGAAAGTCAGAGATTTGCGTGATCGGGAGGATAGTGAGAAAGCTTAGATATAAACCTAATGCTTTCCTTATTTTGGGATCATCGGGCGGTCGTGATTGCTGAATTCACATAAAACATATTCATGCTTCAAAACCAAATTGGTGATGCCGGTGTCCGTGACGTTTGTGGAAGTGATGAGTAGTCATCTGAGAGCTGAAATGTCTATAAAAGATTTATAACCAGTCTCACAGAGGGCAGCTGTTATATCAGGTGATCTCCGGCCTGTGGTATCTGCTGCTGACCCGCTCCAATGCCTTGGCTCGGAGGGAAAAAGGGTCACCGATCGGAAAACAATAGCTATATTCCAACAGAGTGGGTGCGAGTGCGCGAGTGCGTTCGAGTGCGAAGAGTACAAGGGCCTCATGCATTTTATTGGAAGGACAATGTCTGAAATTGGTCCAATGCTTACGCACGCGTTCTGGCTTTAGTACGAGGCAGCGACGTGCTGCATATTGTGGAGGCGTTCTCTGTCATTGATCAACGCCGACTCGCGCTGTCTGGGTTTAATGCAAGGCTTTGACGCGCTGCATATTGAGGGGCGTTATCTGTCTGGTCAACGCACAACGGAGCTGAGAGTCTCCGTTGTTTCTGGGCATTAAGTTGTTCCTTTCAAGAAGCTGAACTTACTAATAACATTGAAGAAAATTACTGCAGGCTAACGGACAAACTTTGCCCAGGTCGATTCAAGTTAAACTAAACCGGATCTGACTCATCCAAGTTTGTGACACTTTATGTTCGATCTGTATTCGGAGGTTGGATTTTGGGATGAGTGGACAAGTTCACGTTGGCAGAACCGTTAAAGACTATGTTGCCGAAATTTGCCTTACCATCTCCCACACACGTGCAAGAGGTGTTGGAGATAAGATGAGAAACATACATCTGCTCGGCGCATAACAGACGAGTTTCAGAAACCAAAACAAATCTTTGGGTTTAGTTTTCACGAATGCCAATCGTATTTGCAGACTCCAGATGACATCTGGCCCCAACCTCATCCAAAGATTTGTATTTACTAACATATTATAGCTAACATATTAGAACTAAACGAATAAGTGGTTTAAAGTACCAAGTATTCTACCGTGGCTCCTGACCACCACCGGATTATCCATCCACAACTGATGGGTTTATCTGCAGCAGATTTGATAATACTTACGTATTCTGAATCTGCGACCCATGCGTACCCGTATTCGCTCGCTAGACAAACATCGATATCCTTGTCGTCGCAAAGGATAAACCAGGATTGTTCATTTTCCTTGGCTGATGTTGTCACGTAGACTACAGACAAAAGATAATATAGGTCGCCATCAAATATGCGTATAATAGCGAAGCAACTTATTGGCAAACCGAACCTGTTACTCCCAGAAATTATGAATCTGCATGAATTCTGGAACTGACCCCCTTCTCAGAAGGTCTCTGACAACTCGTTGTCAGATTTCATGGCTCTCATGCCTCGTATGGCGTATCAGGTAGGCGAAGACCCAATTCTTTCTTGAAACCAGACTAGAAGACTGGCCAAAATCTCGCATGAACTAGGCCATTCGCTGGGTTCCGTTGGGTCCCCTAGTAAAAATGAAATCAGTATGAGAATGAATAAGCTATTTTTTATTGCATACAAGCATCCAACCTGTTGTTTGAAGTGTAAATTTTATACAATTGTCA
>NW_008753452.1:0-2903 GCF_000715545.1 Opisthorchis viverrini | reverse complement strand
TGCAATGGGTTGCCGTAAGCGCCTTTGTGACGCAAAACCAACTCATGAATATTCTGATGATGACACTATAACAAAGGGATTCCTCGAGGTAACTACAAATAATTGTACTTAACAGATATTTTGTGCCCAGTAGTTTTTCAATCTCTTAAGGCTGGCTTAAAGTGTCCATCCTCTAACGGTCGCTTTGCGGTCATTTTGAGGACGAAATATCTAGCTTCCCTAACTTTTGTGCTTGTGCCGCACAAAGATATCTCCAAGTTACTAACAAACAACAGATGTTTTGTGAGCAACGGGCAGCATCGAATGAAAACAGAAAGCCGAGATGGATGTTTTGAATACAGCGAATACTCTTTATGACAAACACCGACTCCCATATTCCATTCTGGGCAAAATATGGGGATCGCATATACGCATATTTTCCCATCTTCTTCTTTTCTCTGGTTCCCGACATATTCATGAAGCACTTTGCGTCCGCTATAATCAACCGAAGCAAATTTATTCCCTGGATCCTGCGATAATTCGAAACTTTTGAAAATTTATACTGTTCCTTTTATCACGAAAGGACAATTTCCATCCAAAAACGCAATAAACAAATATTTCTGTTTATGGTATGAACCATAGTAGCTTGGTTGAAAACTATGCGAGGGTCGCTTGAAGGCCCAAGCCTGCATTTTTCAGTTCAACTACTTTACCGTTATATTTCATTTTTCACTGAAACGTGGCAACATACAAATCTTGGTACTTTGTGCAACAAGTGCTTATTCCTCTGGCTTATTTTAGCCTTCATCTGTCATCTTGCTGAATTTATCAGATAACTTATCGCTACGCTGGCAACCAAAACTCGTATTTTCTCGGGTTCCTCAAATAACAAATTTCTTTGGGGAATCCCGGAGAGTGATCTTAAGCACCTTGAGAGCATTCTGGTGTGCCCCGGTGTTAAGACATGTAGAAATTGCGAAACTGTCATTTTGAATGTGATTAAGCCGACTTGTTTTCTGGAACCTAAGGGTGTTTGAATTAATTCGGACAATTTCACCGAATTTCACCGCACCAAACATGTCCGCTATTTTTCATGCGGGTTGAGACAAATTCATCTTTTGGGAAAACAGTAAAGAGCAGAGTGAACAAGACCATAGCTACGCAGTTCTCAAATATGCATACTTCGTTCATTTTCAATTTCCCTGATTTGACAAGAGCTAGTCCAGTTGGGATGCATAGTCAGAGGTAACTTGTAATCAGGTGTCATGATATTCCCTCCGGTCCACTGTTTATTGTGCACATAAGCTGGTGACAAAGAATTGCACTGGTGTCATCTTTTGCTTGAAGGATTTTCTCGTTTTCTTCCTTACAAATCTGTTTGTGGCTTCTCCTCGTAATACATAAGTTTATTACCAAACTACTTTTGGAGTAATATCCGTGCACACGTCAATCACGTTAATTAAACAGCACCAAATTACTGCCTCATTAGACTTGCATAGTGAGCACTTACTTAACATCACTCCATCCAATAGAAGGACGAGGGAGAGAATTATAAGAAGAATCTTCATCGTTATGTATTGACAATAATACCACCGTGACCATCGTGGCTATTTATACCTAGAACCTGTTGCCACGAATGTGTCTGCTCTTACAGTTTTAGCAGTATGTTCTCTTTTGTATTGCAGCTAAACACCGGATGATATTATTTGTGGTGCACAAATCAAATCACGTGATTCTGGCTAGCTAACCCCATCTGCCATGCCAATATCTCCGCAACCACCGCGTAAGCCGTCAGTAGCTTCGGGAATATTCGCCATTGCTACCGAAAGACAACGTCAACTGAATTCACCAATAAGAATAAATTTATTCCATGTGGACATCTCCTGTTTGTAATAAAACAGCGTATTAGCTAAAAATCTCATAGAACTAACATAGAAACTTTGTAAATGTCACTCAGAGACTTCTGTGGGGTTAGAAATGAATTTGACAGTGAATATCGAATTGTGTGCATTTTAAACATGGGGTATGCCAAGACTAGTAAGGGTAATATTTTGACTGATTGAAAATCTCTTCAAAATTTCGTGTGAAATCTCATGGGCATCGCAGCCGTGGAAACCATAATTTTGTGTGGCCATATTCGCTGCGAAAAACAAAAATGCATCAAGCCTTTTTGTTTGAGGGTGCAATCGGAGTGATAATTCTTTATGTCTCGGTTTGGACAGCGTCGTATAGCCAGGAAGGCGTCAATATTTTAATGAAGAGTAAATGTGCGAAATTCACTCATTCGCAAATTCATTTGACTTTTACAAGAGACTCACCGGGAACCAACCTGCATCTCTCGTCTCTGATGTTTCTAGGCGACTGGACATGTTGCACCTTGCCGCCTCGTGTTTTAGTTGCAAAGATCTTCGACATATCGTGGTACACATATACACTTAATTAACTAATTACAAGGTTGCCGGAAACTCTCCGACTGCATGCGAACGACTCCGCTCTTTATGATGCTTATCAAGTAGGAGCGGTCCCCAATTTTTCTTCAACCGAATTGTACAAACCTAGTGAAATGCATTCATTTGCAAACGTGTTTGTTTTCGTGGGAGGATCATCCGAAATCCAACCGAATCTTCCGTTTTCAGGCAACTGATTGTGCTTCATACTAGAATAGGCGCCAGTTTTTAATGCTAATTGAACGCGAATTCAAACTTGCCTGATAAACAGACCGCCATAAAAGGGAAACAGAGCGGAACACTTAAATCAAACGTCTGCAAGTCTGGATGTACTTAAATAGCAAAACAGCATTGACGGTGTTACTAAAAAACGTTAGTTTTCCCTTAGTGGAGATACCTGCATAGTATTTTTGTTCCTGTTGTGGTAACCATTCTCGTTTCCTACATGAATACTGGAATACGACTTGCAAACAAGTG
>NW_008753451.1:0-2905 GCF_000715545.1 Opisthorchis viverrini | reverse complement strand
AGGAACAATAATCCAGGGCGGCCTGTTTTGCCCAGACCTTCATTCATTTCCAAGTTTTTTTCACGGGGGAGAGCAAAATGCGGAATGGCTGACATCGTGGTCGAGTTCCAATAACGGAGATAACCGCGGAACGTTGGTGTGATAATTAAATCAGTAGGACGAGTTGCTTGCTTCTGGCTGCCAGGAATTCAGGGAAGGCGACTGTTGCCCGCCAAGGAAACCAGTTAGGTTGGCAGTGTTTCACATTGTCCGTTGCACCTCACATTATAAACAGGGATGGTGTTGCAACACGTATTGAGGAGAAGCCAGTGGCTGATGAGTGGTGGCAGCTGGGAATAAATAGTGCAAGAAGCAAAAGGGCTTGGGCGTGACAGAATTTTGGGGAGACACACTTCACAGAGAATGTTAGGGGTCATATATTTGACGAACCAATACTGGGTATGTCCGGCTGGAGCCGCAACTTTTGATGAGAATGAGAGACAGAGGCGGATGCTACATAAATGGAGAACAATTCGGGGGCGAGAGCGTATAAACTCCCTGCATGTTCAAGCGAAAAGCCAAAATGCTTGCTCAGGTGACCTAGAAAACTAATTTCTGAATCCGACGCACCTAGCGTGTGCCAGCAACTCAGCGTGCACTCTCAGATTGGGGGACCGTGGTGAAACTAAACTGTGCAGATCTGGACACGCATTGCTAGGGCCCATGCGATTTGTGCATATAAAACGATCCAGCTCCATCACGTTTACTGATTTATCTTAATGGTGGGGGACAGTGGGCCATATGGGTGGTGCGTGAGCAGGTATGGCAGGGCACTTGCCGCGGGTTGGTTGGTTTGGGTCAGGTTGAATGGAGAAGGGGGTAGAGATGGATAAACTTCATAACGATCCAGCTCCATCACGTTTACTGATTTATCTTAATGGTGGGGGACAGTGGGCCATATGGGTGGTGCGTGATCAGGTATGGCAGGGCACTTGCCGCGGGTTGGTTGGTTTGGGTCAGGTTGAATGGAGAAGGGGGTAGAGATGGAACATTAAACTTCATTGCAATTAGATTGAAGATTTGGGACGATGGGGGTAGAATCGGCAATGTGGAGTAAACTTCCCGGATTTCCGCAAAGTTGACATCCGTTACTTTCGGCTCTAGGCACTGGCGCTATCGCTTCAAAGCAAATATCCATTACATCTGAATTCCCTACAAGGGTGACACCAATGAGTCTATCAGGTTTCAAAGTAAACCATACTTTTTAGACTAAGTTCGCCATTTGTTCCTTATCTGAATTCCTCCCCCTTCATTCAGGTTTTGCTTATCACAACCTTGGCCATTTACCCATCCGTCCATGGTCACTCATGGCCAGCAACGATTTTCCAATTTTAGTTCAAGCTAACCGGCTTCATCACTGAATTAGTCGCACCTCATGCCTCATTGTTCTAGTTTTTTGGTTCCCAAATCCACGATGAGCATTCACTTAATAAGCGTGTCTCGTCGGTTGTACTTTCCTCCCCGTCGTTTTATCGCCCGCCATGTTCGGCTTGCGACCACACGATCATGCCTCTTTTGGCGTGTTCCTTACAAGTTTGGAAGTAAAGCTATTATTATTAGGTGCACGGGATGTTATTGTTGGTGAAACACGTCAGGGGGACTTACCTTGGAGGGGAGATAGAGTGGGAGATATAAGAATAGATGTATACACCGTTGATTCGCAGGCGGAATCAACATGAACCTAGTAACATGTCCGGGTTACAACACAGGTGTGTTGGAGGCGGACTACACAGGATGGTATGGATAAACAGGGATTCCAAAGGCTTGTTGGTCGACACTTTCGGGCTTGGGATTCTGATCCCTTTCGGCAACTGTGAAAGCCGGATGCGTTGCCTATGCAACCCTCGATGGGTTGTTTAACGCAACACTGGCCGAAAAGTAATTGGACGTTGGGAACGGAGGTATTCTGGTGTATTGAGGAGAGGCCGGGCTTTAATAACTCTAGAACTTTGATCCAATTTTCCGGAGGCGGTTTTCCGCTGGCAGGTAACTGATTGGCCATCCTTATGAGGCTTTATATGAGGGGCTGGTTACGAAGATGTTAGAACAAGAGGGAGTGTGCGACGTAAATCGAGTTACTGGAAGTACAGCAGCTATGGACACTTAGGCTTCATTTCAACCTTTCCGAATTCGGGATTTTCAATATAATTAAGTCTTTATTGTCAGCTGATTTACCCACTTGACGAACATCGGAGATGACGCTTCTTTGTGCACCTAAGATGAACGTGTTGAGGAGTGGACCAGTGGTCGGTTGCCCTTTCCCACGAAATTAGGTTACATTGGTAATGTTCATGTAGGATTTATGAATAGTGACGGGGAGAGGTAATCGAGTATCATCCGTCTGGCTTTACGACGGGCAACCTACAGTGAGGAATTGGGTCCATCCTTTGGAATAAGAACGAATGGACTAGGCCTCCCTGAGGAAACAGACCAAAAAGTACCAACTCTTGCGAATGACTAGATGAGACAGGCATGCTACATAAAAGTTGTTCAGCGGACTGATCCAGTAAGTGAGGGCAGTTATGTCGTTGACTCAGTTCTTGAAGTCTGTTTTGCTTTCATGCATGGCAAGAGAGAGTTCAGTAAGCATGTCCGTGGGAGGCTCTTCGTTGCTTTATCGATCTGAGTTGATCTTGAATTTCATCCACCCGTTTTTATCGGCTGGATGGGGTGGGAATGTGACAGAACGGAGGGTCACTTAACAAGGGGACGAGTGTGCGGGAGGACAAATGGGCTTGAGCACGCACCTTTGACTGCGCTCTGTCGTCCACTTGTTCCCCTACCCGAAACTAGAAAAATGCTCTTCATCGAGACGCGTTCATTTTATTCTACTCAACCCTCCGTTCGGATCTAAACCTTCACTGTG
>NW_008753450.1:0-2909 GCF_000715545.1 Opisthorchis viverrini | reverse complement strand
ATTTTCTTCGCTCTGTTAGTTAGGCTATGCATCAGCTTCCGTTTCTGTTTAAGCGACACGAAGATGCTAAAATCAATATATTGCCCGGACCAACTGGGTTTTTAGTACACCGATCTTCAAAGCCTATCGTTTGTGCTTCTTTAATATGAAGGACAGAATGAATATCTATGCCCAGCATATGTTAGTATACTCATTGTCTTGCTGCTGTGCAGCGGAATACGTCACACACACGAGTAGGCAACTGGGCCAAAGAATAAAGGGACACAATCCACACTGGCTAGCTTCCGGAGCAAGGACTACAATAACCAGTTCTGTGGTACTATATTTGGCCGACTGTCCACACAACGTGTTACACAGCCAAAGCTTCCGCGTCGTTTTTCAGACGCCGGTCAATCAACCCTGATCAATGCAGCAACCCACAATTGGAGTGGCTGAAGCTATAACCATACGACATTGCGATCCGATTCTTTGTAAGCAAAAACGCCTTGTTCTTGCGTTGAACTAACCTTGGTCCAACTCACCTCCCCTTATACATGCACCTTGTGCTGAACACGCGCTGACAAGCTCAGTCATCCCATTGGTGACATGAACTAATTTTTCTTTCATAGATAGCCACGGTGAGTCGGCTAGGATATACTTTACTTGACGATTCCATTAAGCGTGAAGTGGCCCTGCGGTTGCGTAATCTATGTGTTATTCGTGGGATCGGAATGCGCGAATCCACCAGGAAGATCGTGCGCTGCACACTGCTGGTGGTATCCGAAACAGGTTGATATCACCTAGGTGAAGAAATCTTTCTATAAAGTTCAGCATGCTGCGACCATTTTTCTTGTTAGTATTCGTTTATTAAATTATTCTGCTTACCCACAATTTTAGAATAGCTCAGAAATTTCCCTTTCTAGCCTAAAAACGACCACGGCAATCTACAAAATCGCGTGCATCACAATTGCCGCAAACATTCCATGTTCTTTTATATAACGATTGAGCACTCATTTCTCGGGATCCCCTTCACAATCAATGTGATGAAATTGGCCCACATTTGCCATTTTCTGATCGAAGTATGAAGGCATCCTAAGCAATAGCAGTACTTCAAGTCTATTTACGTCAACTGAAACGTTTGAGGTGAAGATTGTGGAATTGGAGTGCACTTTGCCGAGAAGGAAAATATCAGAGCGGAGTGGAAACTCACTGCGTGTGTCATTACATTTACCTGACTATTGCGTTAATACCGAATATCATTGACTAGCACTTCAAGCACACACATTCACATGTTCACCAGCAGAATCTTTAGCTATTAGATTGGACCTTGGTGAACAACAAAGTACCTCATTTTGCTCATATTTACACAAATCTTATGAAAAAAATGCAAATAGTCTTTAAGAACTTTTCACGGTATTTTCCAAATCTCTGTAACCCCGCTATGAATCCCAACAACAGCTGACGAACATTTATGTTAGCAGTCGTGTATTTTGCTGAGTTAGTCACCACCCTACCCTAACAATCTGTGGTAGGTTGCGTAAGTGCGCAAATGGATATCGCGTGGACGGATAAAATCCGCGATGAATAAGAGAGTTGTCGACCTATTGGTTCAAAATTGACTGCAATATTTGAAGCACCTTTCTCTTTGGGTGGTTTTATAATCTGCAATTCCAAAAAGAACGGTGTAGTAAAAGATCTATGGACTGACATTTTTCAACAATATGCTGAGTAGGGTATTGCGTCTATAAAATGGGTTCCGATATCTCTTATATCGTAAAATCCTAAACATTGCGTGACCCGCTGAAGCACATTTGGTGAAAGACAGATTATTTTATCGTATAAATCTCACGGGAAAATGCATCGCAATATTGGAGAAAATCTCAATGCACCACAAAACCAGGTTTGATTTGCGCAGAGGCTGGTTTTCAAAAGGCAACGCACGTTCAGTTTTGAAAGAGATTCGTTTCGGGAGTGAAGATTTGACCAAATGTCTAACAACAGGAAGTTAGCTTCTTCCCATGCTACCAAAATTATGTTTGAGCAAGTGGTTATCAGCAGTCGAAGCTTCTACTCCCTGTACAGGAAATCAAGAGAGACAGATCCTGAAAGCTAAAACAGTTCACTATTGTTTGGGCAGACGCTGGGTTCTCTGAGGAAAAAAGTACCAAAAGGGAAAGATGCGCATGCTAAGGAAACCACAAAACCGGTTATCCTTTTTGCAAACAATCATGAAATTGGGATACAACCGCATTGAACTCACCCATGACTTCGGACCCTTTGCCTCCAGTAACTTTATTGGGACAAGGTAGTCGGGGGCATGAATGAACAACTTAGAATGTCAATTGGATCTAAGCCGGGAGATGTACGGTAGTTAATGTACAGCTTATTGGCTGCTTTCGAGTTCCTTTCAAAGTGGTGATTGAAAGTGTCGTAACGGTTGCCGCGCAGAAGAAAACTTTTTCAATCCGTCCAAATCGTCGGTTGTGCGGCATGAATGGTGAAACCAATGACGAGCACAGTGGCTAGTTGATTTATGCGGGTCGTTTGATCAGTAAAAATTTGAACAAGTCATCTGCTTCAGACGACTCTGTAGAAATACTTGGATCAAAAGGCAAAACAGGCTAACTGACTGATCTCTAACCCGATAGATATTGTCGCGACATCCCCGTGACTGTATGGCTTGGGACGCGTTGCAGCACTAGGTAATTGTCATGCCTGTCGAATTGTGCATTTCTGTGGGCGAAGAACACGTAAAGTAGGTGAAAGTCAGAGTTGCTCAGAAACCGACGTTTCCCTCCCTTCATAGCAATTCCCCTAGTGCTCATTACTAAAGGAATCTGGATTGCAAAATGCGGTATATCCAACGTCACACGTTGGCAAGATGCACAGAAGTCACGTCGTGCGGCAGAACAAATATTGGGGTCTGCAGA
>NW_008753449.1:0-2911 GCF_000715545.1 Opisthorchis viverrini | reverse complement strand
ACGGTTAGAACCAGTGCCTCGCATTAGTGCCTCACTGCATCATCAACATTATTCGTTGGCGGAACGACATCATAATTGGCTGGAAAATAAGTATTCACAACGACCCTCAGTCCATGGTTAGATTGCGTCCAATTCGGTCAAATGTATTTACGCCTTACTTCATGTTAAAGCGCCAAGTTAAGTATCGTCCATGGATGGTAGGTTGCGGGTCACCTTTGGTCAAGAATCTTAGACAAAAACGTCACACAAATATGTGATACTTGGAATGTTCTTTTGCTTAGTGTTTCAGTGACGGTCGGTAGCCTATTTTTTCTCGAATAGAGTGCTGAGTGTAGACTCACCGCACCTTATTTTCCGCGCTTCTCCTGGTGCGGTCAGAAGCAACGTGCACCACATCTATTAGAAAAGTATACCATCGGTGACGAAATAGATAGCCATAAAAAATCTCCATTTCCAATCAAGAGATTTCTCATTTTGACCCTTGGCCATGTGACAGCCAAAAGATTCGTAACAAAGCTGAGGCCGGAGCACAACCAGGAATTGAATTCTGTGGAGCGCTTCGAAGGCCCTTTTAAGAGTGAAAGTGGTGTGATACGGCACTTGGGTTACAGCGGGACATTCGGCCTACCCCTCTATCAACTGGTCTTCTATGTATGATCAATAGCGATCGTTATAAGCAATATACCAAAGCAGATGGACAGAAGAGGAGCTTCTATCGCGTTTTACCAATAGATTTTTTCAGGTGCGTTAGCCTTCTGTATCACAGGAAAGCCCCTGTTGGAAGCGGTCGTGGTTGCAACCTAACTATTTAACCCGTCTGTATAGCTGGTTTTACTCATCAGTATTAAAAAAAATCTTGCAAGTTTGGCTACCAGGAAGAAGAACCAAGCTTCCACACAACGGGTATGCCCGGGCAGTCCGCGAGTTGTAGTTACTGTTTGGTTACGACTAAAATGCCATATTTTTTGGCCGTCACGAAGAGACCAGAACTTATCGTGATGCGATGGTTCGTTTACCTCAGCAACCTACTGTACCATGCTGAGGGATATCCTGACGTTCAGAGCCTCTGCTACCATACTGGATGGTGTATAGAGGTCTGAAAAACAGTCCCATAGCTCTCAAGGGTGAGGTTGGGGACGAACGGGGCATCTTGTTTCCTGAAAGTTTAGCATTTTCCCGCCAACCACCGCTGCTTTACTGCTTCGTTGTTTTTCTACCTAGGGTTTGAATAAATACCTTACGCTTCCTCCTGTTAGTGTTTGAAACCCCAGCCTAAAAAAGGTGTCTTATGGTCACATCGGCTGTCACTTGACGACACATCAGGGCGCATAGAGAAACAGTCGCTGCTTCGCCTCCTAGCTCTCTTTGGTAGCCTAACTTACCCCCTATCCCATCCCATCATCCGTAGATTCCAGCTGTGGACGTGTTTGTCCGTCACTCAGGGTACTGGCTAATTGTATACCACCATTCGTTTCTGCCACGCTACTTACATTGTTCGGATCCAATCTCTGCAGAACTAAGCAGGTTATGCGTCACAAGGGAAACCGCGCGTTGAGATCCATATTAATGCATTTTCTCGGTGCTAAATTTTCAGGTTCTGCAGCGTTTTGCTGTGACTGGAGGCTTGTTGCTTTAGGAACGTTTTTAGTCTACGGTGGAGTGGTTTCAATGGAGGCCGGTCTAGTTATTACATAAAGTGTCCCAAGCGCAGTATACATGTACACCGACTTAACAATAAACCGGGGACTTATTGGATTGGTAGTAAGAAATCATCAACTTTCCAATCACTGACGAACTTCTAAAGGTGCTGCCGCACATCGTTTCAGTGTCGAGGTTCTGGTTGCTGGTAGACGGTATCCAAAAAACTCCAACATTTGGAGTTTAAAAGGGCTTTGTGCAATGACCACGTGTTCTGCCTGCGAATTTTTTATTGGTAGCATCTGTCATACTGCGCTTAATCATGGCAAAAAACAGTACGGTTTAACCAGTTCCCGAGCATGGAAAATATGAGAGGCCGCGTGGAAAGAGACTGGTTTTGCACGGACAAAATAGATATTTCATATGATTGCCGAAAACTCGGTTTTACCCTTCCCGGAACTCATAAAGTGGACACAGTCCCCAAGCTTCCGACAATCTTGTGTTCTACTTGAACCCAGCTTGCAAGAAACTTGGCTTATAAACTCACGTGCATACTTATTTGGCACTGAGGGTAGAGGAACTCGAAACCTGGCTGACTATCCCGTTTAGCCTGCTCTTAAACAACCTAATGGAGCGGTCGGGTTAAGTATATTCAGGTGATTCGGAACACCGAAAACGAGATATTTAGTTGCGTTCCAGATGAATCTTTCGGTGAAAACAAACGGGACGCAAAATTGTGCACAAGTCAGAACCGTTTGAGTCCTGTGCCTCACCAATCAGTGAACAATTTCTCCCTATCCTCTTCAGTAGCCTCGATAGCCTTCTCAGACATTTTTGTCCGTGTTCTCGTCATTTCTAAAGGTGAGAGAAATGCACACTTTAGTTTTGCGACGTTTCCTTTTCCAATAAATCGCCTGAAGTGACCATAATGAGCTACAGGTGGTTACAAATTGAGCGCCGCCAGCTGAGACATTTGCCGGTATCCTTGTCTGAATACTGTTCAAAACCAAAGCAGTCATTTCTTGTTTGTTACTAGGCTTGTTGTGATAAAGGCGACTAATTGAAGACAGCGGTTAACGTGACGCTTGAAACATATAGCGATACTAAGGCGGATCTATAAAGGCGACTAATTGAAGACAGCGGTTAACGTGACGCTTGAAACATATAGCGATACTAACTCAGGCGGATCTCACGTGGCTGGGAAGGAGAAAAGTGTTTCATGATTCATGAGGTATATGGTGCGAACGGTTAGAACCAGTGCCTCGCATTAGTG
>NW_008753448.1:0-2915 GCF_000715545.1 Opisthorchis viverrini | reverse complement strand
CTGGAAATGGAGATGGCCAAAATCCGTCGAGAGTTGACTAGCCTCCAGATTTCTGCTACCGCTACTGATAGAAGCCTCCAAGTATCCGATGGACCTCATTCCTATCCAGGCCGTCACCCCAACTATCATGTGACGCCTCCAAGGTATCCACGAATCACGTCCACATCGTACCCACATTTTCCGGAACTGTTTAACTTATGTATGCGTATGCTCAGAGGAAGGTACCAAAGTTCGATGGTAGCCATCTGAATTATGGAAGTTTCTGAGGGGTTTTACCTGAGGGGTCGCCTTACACGCTACGGATACCGCAAATAGTCTGGCCTTCTTGATCGATGAATGCGAAGGTGAAGCACGGGATGCCATCGATCACTGTAAAAACTTGAGCCGGAACAGGGCTACCAAGATCGTGGGTCGCAGATTCGGCAACCACTCGGTTATCGCAAGACAAATCGTTGCGTCTCTCAAGGTACCAAAGCTTGATGGTAACCCTCTGACTTACTGGAAGATTTTGAGGGTTTTCACCAGGGGGGACGCCTAATACGCTACGGATCCCGCAAATCATCTGGCCTTCTTGATCTATGAATGCGAAAGTGAAGCGCTGGAAGCCATCGATCACTGTACAATACTTTGGCCGGAACGCGTCTACTAAGAAGCCTGGAAGTTCTTGGGTCGCAGATACGGCAACCCCTTGGTTATCGCAAGACAATACTTTGCGTCTATTACAACTGGGCCACCTATCAAGCCGAACGATGCCGGTTAACTACTTATGCTAGCTGACACGATGAAAGCTTGTTGGTTAGTACTCTCACAACTGAATTACTCATTCGAGCTCAAAACCAGAACAACCATAGGTGATATCATTAACCGTCTCCCGACTGCCATCCAGTCGCAGTGGTTCGATCGAGCTTCGGAATTCCTCAGGAATAACCGAGTGCCCAGTTTCGTTGACCAGACTGATTATGTTCAAGACCGAGCAGATTCATTATCAGGTAGAGAGTCCTATTTGCCAAATGTTTCACAACCGAGCACCAGTAAGTCAGAACGCCCCAGCAGCCTTGTGACGACACCATCGCTAAGGCTCTCCACACTTGTGACGACTTCCGCGGCTAATAAGTCTTAAAATGGAGAACATAGCCCGACGATGTACCGTCCGTGCGTGCACTGTGGTAAAATGCACTATCACTATCAATCCTCGCAATTCATTCGCTTGGACGCTGACTCCCTTGCAACGTTCGTCCGCTCAGCTTTACTTTGTGAAATCTGCCTCAAGCCAAAACATAACGCGAAACAGTGCTGTTCGAGGCGACGTTGCGGACTTAATGGCGCTGAAGGTCTACACCACCCATTGCTCCATCCGCCCACTAAGCATTCATCCAAGCCAGTGGGGCCAAAATTCCAGGAAGAATGCCGCTCAGACCTCAGTGTCACCTGTGCCAGGGGATCGTGTAACCGGACAACCGTGGCGCTCTGCGTAATGCCTGTAACTCTTCGTGGTCCCTGTGTAGTTTGCAGAGTCAACGCACTTCTTGACAGCGCTTCTGACTGCACGATGCAGAAAGATGTCGCCTCAATTATCGGGCTATCGCGATTGCTCACAAACATAAGCGATGTCACTCTCAACGGTCAGAATTAGGTGTCGGCTACTCCGGCCAGTTTGATATAGATACATCGACGCCGACCGAGACGCCGCGATCTATCAAGGCGTGGACCATTTGTCAGCTCCCGTCGATTATTCACATCGTACCGATGGGAGAGCATTGGTCTAAGTGGGATCGCCTGAGAGGAATCCCGTTCGAGTCCGCCAGAAGCCAACTAATAACTCTGTTGATCGGGATGGATGTACCGATGGCATATTGGGTGCTGAAGAGACGAACGAGCAGGCCATACGAGCCTTGCGCTAATAGGAAACCACTCAGATGGGTGTTTTTGGGCCGGTAAGGCCCGGTTGGCTCGTTTAAGCCAGCTAAGCTGCCATGTGGAAGACAGTCTGGATTCAAAGTTCGAGGCCACGACCGACACCGAATTCAGAAACCCACCACCATACGAGTGCTCCTCGTCGCAAACTGATGAACAGGCATTAACTTTTGTAGAGCCCTCGCTGAGACTGAAGGATGGACGTCATGAAACTGCTCTGCCTTGGGAGGCGAGTTGTCCGAGGTTAATGTAAAATTATCTCGTTGCTCGCCAAAGACTCAACTCCCTTGGTAAGAGATTTAAATGGACGGACATTACCATCCCAATATGACAACCAGTAATGAATATCTGGTCAAAGGTTATGCCGAATGGATAAGCTTTCGCTGCGACATTACAAAGCAGGAAATCGTCGACGTTCTTGCTGCGTCCAGCCACTTTGCAATGCGGAAAGAATTGGAGCAAAATATCCTCTAGTGTCAGCAACAAGCGCACTTCAGTGAACAATCCTGTTGGTGTACGAACAACGTGCAATGATCCACCGTTGCACCATAGCAGCAGATGACTTCGCTAGACACTTTGTCGGACGATACAAGAAATTCAAAGCCTCGTGAACAGTAGCAGTGGTAAAGTTGGATCCAAAAAAGATATTTATGGAGCCGTTTGAAAACCCAATATACAGCAAGTGCTTTTCGTTGAGTCTGAGAATATCCACGTTCGGCTTTTGAAAGTCGACGGGAAATGCAGATCACTATTCTACCACCCTTTTAAAGGATTGCTTCCATTCCATGATGGAAGAATGGTCTTTGGCGGAAAATAGTTAAAAATCAGCTGAAATCCGAAGATAACCAAGCAGTGCACGCAACGTCTTCTCATGTTTGGGGGATCAAGAAGGTTGATTAAAAGATATGACATCAAACAGACAACTTGCATGTTAGGCGAACTTAAGAATAAATCGGGAGTAACACACAAGTACTCTTAGGACTGAACGCAGTTCCTGTAGA